>NC_053025.1:93753860-93865232 GCF_003073215.2 Triticum urartu
CAAGTGCGTGTGAAGGAGAATGAGTAAGTGTGCAAAAAGAGTATGTGTGTGAAAGAGAAAGTGACAACAAACAATAAATTAGAGAGAGAGTGTGTTTTTTTGTTTCTTATGCGAACATATCACGCATGCATCTCCAAGATGGAAAAGCGAGGCGAGGAGATACATGAAGATATCTAGTGTGTGATTGTTTGCAACGGAGAGAGACACCCCTGTAGCACATGTCCAATAGAGGTGTGGCCAACAAGGAACAAAGGTCGAGAGGGACACATGGATGGCATGGACGCATGGGGAGGAAGAGAGGGTGTGTTTGTGATAGAGAGATCCCGTCGAGATCGTGAGGGGACTATATGGGTGGGAGATCGAGGGAGTGCGTGCGCGATAGAAAGATGCCCCGAGAGAAATCGAGATAGAACATGCACATGTTTGTGATGGAGACTAAGATTAGCTAGTCATATACATATAGGGGGGACTATGTGTGCCTACAATTGAGTGAGAGACCATCATACTTGGCTAGCTGGGCATGAGATTGTGTGTGTGCACGTGTGAGATGGAGAGAGAACGAGGGGGAGAGATAGAGTTTTAGATGGGCCTATTGAGTGCGAGTGATATATGCATGTGTATGTGTGACCCAGGTGGATGGAGAGTTTGAGAGAGGGGGGAAGAGCTCCGAGACGACATAGTGGTGCGTGAGAGAGTTACAGGCAAAGAGCCAAGGAATCTGTGTGCGTACGATGAGTGCACCCAAGATATCTAGCTTGGACTACCTAGAGTATCATGCATAGTGTGCGAGAGAGACCTATAGATGGTGCATATATGCATGCGAACTAGAAAGACCCCCCCACACACAGAGAGAGAGAGAGAGAGAGATGGAGAGAAAGGGAGAGGGAGTGAACAAGGTTTTTGTGTCGGATGCGTGCGACAGAATTGAAGATTGTCGGCGAGAGAGAGAGAGAGAGAACAGGAGTCCGGGAGAGGGGGAGGTCGCGTTTTATGCATCAAAGACTGATATAAACCATGTTTCGATATAAACTTGCATTCAAATATTTAAATTGGAGAACATGTTGTCCGCAATCCACACATGAACGGATATATGCGTATATCAAACAAGTTCATTAATTTGACTTTCAACATGTTCATGGAGTATTATAATACTGTACAACATGCTACTCGATTGAGGTGTTCAATTTTGGATTTAGTTCACTATTTTGACCTACTGAACGAGCTATTTCATTGAATCGAGATATTTCATTTTGGGTTTGATTCACGTTTTTGAGTGGGTCAACTATTTGTCATATAGTAAATCGCTAGCAACGAGCATGTAAAAACACATTACTCCCGAGCATCATCTCTCCATCTAAAAAAGAAGTGGCAAGCTTGTTGGGGAACGTTGCAGAAAACAAAAATTTTCCTACGGTTTCACCAAGATCCATCTAGGAGTTCATCTAGCAACGAGTGACCGGATTGCATCTACATACCTTTGTAGATCACGCGCGGAAGCGTTCAAAGAACGGGGATGAGGAAGGCGTACTCGATGTGATCCAAATCACCGGAGATCCTAGCGCCGAACGGACGGCACCTCCGCGTTCAACACACGTACGGTCAGCGTAACGTCTCCTTCTTCTTGATCCAGCAAGGGGAAGCAGAGGTTGAGGAAGATGGCTCCAACAGCAGCACGACGGCGTGGTGGTGGTGGAGCTGCAGTACTCCGGCAGGGCTTCGCCAAGCACTATGGAGGAGGAGGATGTGTTGGAGAGGGAGAGGGGGGCACCAAAGGCGTGGGTTGAGAGGCCCTCCTTCCCTCACTATATATAGGGAGCCTAGGGGGGCGCCGGCCCTAGGAGATGCAATCTCCTAGGGGGGGGGGGCGGCCAAGGGAGGAATCCCTCCTCCCCAAGGCACCTAGGAGGTGCCTTCCCCCTTTAGGACTCTTCCTTTCTTGACCTCTTGGCGCATGGGCCTCTTGGGGCTGGTGCCCTTGGCCCATACAGGCCAAGGCGCACCCCCTACAGCCCATGTGACCCCCGGGGGCAGGTGGCCCCACCCGGTGGACCCCCGGGACCCTTCCGGTGGTCCCGGTACAATACCGGTGACCCCGAAACTTGTCCCGATGGCCGAAATAGCACTTCCTATATATAATTCTTTACCTCCGGACCATTCTAGAACTCCTCGTGACGTCCGGTATCTCATCCGGGACTCTGAACAACATTCGGGTTACTGCATATACATATCCCTACAACCCTAGCGTCACCGAACCTTAAGTGTGTAGACCCTACGGGTTCAGGAGACATGTAGACATGACCGAGATTGCTCTCCGGTCAATAACCAACAGCGGGATCTGGATACCCATGTTGGCTCCCACATGCTCCTCGATGATCTCATCGGATGAACCATGATGTCGAGGATTCAAGCAACCCCGTATACAATTCCCTTCGTTAATCGGTATGTTACTTGCCCGAGATTCGATCGTCGGTATCCCAATACCTCGTTCAATCTCGTTACCGGCAAGTCACTTTACTCGTACCGTAATGCATGATCCCGTGACCAGACACTTGGTCACTTTGAGCTCATTATGATGATGCATTACCGAGTGGGCCCAGTGATACCTCTCCGTCATACGGAGTGACAAATCCCAGTCTTGATCCATGTCAACCCAACAGACACTTTCGGAGATACCCGTAGTATACCTTTATAGTCACCCAGTTACGTTGTGACGTTTGGTACACCCAAAGCACTCCTACGGTATCCGGGAGTTACACGATCTCATGGTCTAAGGAAAAGATACTTGACATTGGAAAAACTCTAGCAAACGAACTATACGATCTTATGCTATGTTTAGGATTGGGTCTTGTCCATCGCATCATTCTCCTAATGATGTGATCTCGTTATCAATGACATCCAATGTCCATAGTCAGGAAACCATGACTATCTGTTGATCAACGAGCTAGTCAACTAGAGGCTTACTAGGGACATGTTGGTGTCTATCATTCACACATGTATTACGATTTCCGGATAACACAATTATAGCATGAATAAAGACAATTATCATGAACAAGGAAATATAATAATAATGCTTTTATTATTGCCTCTAGGGCATATTTCCAACAAAGCTAATATTTCAAAATTTGATCCGAATCGACTTGGTAAGGTAGACATGGATGCTCGTTCTCCCAAAATTTGAACGAACCGTTAAACATCCTCTCTGCTCGGTGGAATTCGCCCGAGCAAATAAATGTGAGACGCGAAATTACCATCCTATGTGGGACACGCATCAATTGGCCCGTTGTACATCGAGGGTAGGTTCGTAACTTCATCCAAGCGCGCCTTCTCCTCGGCCAAAATGACATGTGCCGAATAATTCATAAACCATGGTCGGCAAAACACGCTCTCCTCGCCCGAAATAGCTCGCGCCCACTATTTCAAAACACGCTCTCCTCCCCCGAAATCGCTCGCGCCCACTATAGTTCAAAACACACCATCCTCGCCCGAAATAGCTCCCGCCTAGAGAAGCAAAGTTACTCTACTATCCCCGACCCTCAGTACACAGACCCAAGCCGAGAAGCCTATAGGCAAGGGTAGAACTGTAACTCCCCCTCACATTTCAGACAAATGCGTCCGTAAGACACGGTTCCACTCCCCTCCCAATTTCCCCCGACCGCCCCCATTCATACCTCGTGGGCGCCAAATCACCTTCTCACCGCGAAACCTCAGCCCCACCTCCATGGCGCCCGCCACCACACCAATTTCACAGCCGCCCTCCTCTCTAATGCCGAAGACGCTGTCCATTTGCTGTCATGCACTGGGCCGTGTGCCTCTTACTCCATGCTGCTGGTGCTGCCTCGACGATGGCCGCGTGAACCGTACTGGAGCGGATTCACCCCCGTCGTTGTTCATGGCGCCGGAGTGGCTCCAACTTCGGATCTGTCCAGAGTCCTAGCGCTGCTTCGGTGTAGCCGTCGACCATCGCGACATCGCTCTTTCCCTGCCGCCGGTCACCACCGCAACCGCGCCGGCCTCACCGACTCGGCAGCTGGACCTGCCTACTTCACCATGCCGCTAGATAGGTCACACCTTCATCTCAAATCATTTTATTTAGGCGTCAGTTGTCTGAATTTTTATTCTGGGCCAATCGATTTGCAATGGGAAGCAGCACCCCTTGAGGCGACGGAGCTCCTAGGCTGCTGGTTGGCTAGTGTCTAATGTAAGGGTGCGGGGCCGCAAGTTCACCGCGGAAGCAGAGCTTAGATGGCTATCTTTTAGAGTTGCGTGGGTTGAAGGTACTGCCGCCGCCGGATCTGGATGACGGGGAGTCTTTGTGGATTGGCCCGGGGGCGGCGCAACTACGACAGTGCGGTGGGGCGGGGAGCGAGGTTTTGGCTGGGGCCACGGACGGCGGAGGCAGGCTGCTCTGCCGTTGGTCGCTGGCTCTTCGGGGAAGATTCCGAACAGTGTCAGTCGAGAGGCACAAGACGGCCAGCCATCCAGCATAGATCAGACAGTACCAAAATAAAATAAAATCGTGTGACCCCAATTTAGTCTTCAGTCAACAGACGTGTGACCACTCTCGTACCTTGCTATTGATCTCTTAGTGTATTTCTTCAGATCAAAGAGATATGTCGTTCTTAACATTATGTGTTATCTGCATCTTCAGACACACCGTCTTCCGACTCACCGCAGCTGCTCCAACAAGGGAAGCATACACTAGAAGGGAGCTATAGTCCCCACTCAACAGTTTCCTGCATCGAATGCGCGTGCCCGACATGCACAGCCACAACAACTGCAGGGCCATCGACAAGTCAGCACATGATGCTCACTCCTATGGATGGCAGCCAGATAGGTTGTACCCTCATCTTACTTGTGTGCAACATTTATGGCTTTGTTATTCATCTAAGCATGGAAAATAGATCATCACATTTCACTGTATATTCATGCTGATCTCTTATGGGTCTTGTTCAGGAGTTAACGCTGTTCCATAGTTCAGCTAAGATACTTGTTCTTTAGGTAACACTGTTCCATAGTTATCATCCATCAGCCAATGCTATCCCACAGGTTGGTGATTATAGTATTATACCACTTCTAGTATTTCCTATATTGTTCTTTAATACTTTTGTGTGCCATCTAGTTAATCTCGAGTACAAACGATACATATTCTGTAGCTTTCATCTGTGTTCTCCCTTTAGTTTATGAGACCTGTTGTTGCTAGTTAACCCCAGTCCTACTATTTATGTCATCTCCTACAGGCACTCATTACATAAATCTAACTACTAGTTGTCTTCCATGCATGTCAGATATAATTGCACACACTGATATATCCACAAGAACCTCACGGAGCAATGTAAAGGCCAATAAACTTGATGTCAATGATACCCAATATGATGGAACATGTAAAGGCAGTTCTTCAGAAGACTTGCAGGAAGATGATGAATCCTCTTCACCCCACAAGGTCCTTGCTCTAACTTGGCCTGTGATATGGCTACAACATGCATATAATGTCCTGGAGTGTATCTACTCTGTTGCAATGCCATGTGCTTAGCATGTTGATCATGCATGTAAATATGTCATGCCTTCCTGTTTTTCAGTACCTATTCCATTCATGATAACATGTTTTCAAATTCAAG
The DNA here is from genome assembly GCF_003073215.2 of Triticum urartu. Taxonomy (NCBI): domain Eukaryota; kingdom Viridiplantae; phylum Streptophyta; class Magnoliopsida; order Poales; family Poaceae; genus Triticum; species Triticum urartu. The sequence continues at coordinate 93,759,476 of NC_053025.1, forward strand.
TACTGTCATTCTACTCTATCGCAATGCCATCTGCTTAATTTGGACATCATGCTTCTGAATATCTTATGCATTGCTATTCATCAGTATGTACTTCATCTGTCTACCATACCATGTTTTTTACATCGAAGTGCTGTTCTTGTGCTCTGTTGCAATGCCATCTTATTTTCCCAATCATACACGTGTATGTTGCCTTAGTTATTTCTGTATGTATTCTGCTAGCATACAGTTTTACATTCAACTAGTGTTTTTTTTGATGTGTTGTCATGTCGTATCCCTAGCTCTTACACCATACTCCCTCTGTCTCGATTACATGTTGCCGAAATGGATAAAAAGGATGTATCTAGAACTGAAATACGCCTAGACCCATCCATTTTTTCCGGATGGAGGGAATACATGTCAATATGTCATGCCTTTCTATTCTTCAGTACCTATTCCATCTCTCTGCTGCCGCATGTTTTATAATTAAAGCACCATTTTTCTATACGAGGCATGCAAGGGGAAGACGACTATGTTAGAATCTGAAGGGTTACAAACAAGGCCTTTGCAAAAGATCCAAACGCCAGGAGATAATAAACCAACTCCAGTTTTTATAGATACTGCTCCAGCACAAAGAAACCCAACTCCTACTGATAATAAGCAGATTCCAGTGGCCAAAGAACTAGTCCGCTCTAGTCCAGCAAAAATATGTCAACTCAATTCTAAGAAGCGTGTGCGTATCCTTGCATCATGAAATTTTATAGCATGCTGATCATATTTTCTACATGTTTCTTACCCATCTCTCTTTTAGAAAATAAGCTTAACAGATAGAAGATTTTCTGCAATGGTATCGTTTATGAGGAAAGATTCTTGCAGGAATTCTCTGTGCTCCAATGTAGATGTAAGTACTTGTTGTATATCACTATATTTTTACATCAGCATGTATTTTGTTAATCGGCGTGAATCCAACCTTTATCTAATCTAAATTTAGTTGTAGCAAAATGTATGCTTAAAGGCCACAATGTTGATTTTTGCAAGGAAAACTGCCTGGTAGTTTTGCATTCTGAGCTGCATGAGTGTACTATCTCATATCAGTGGGGTTGAATACTTTGGTTCTGCAGTGGGTTTTCAGTGTTTTTTTACTGTGTTGTCCTGTCGTATCCCTAGCTCTTACATCATACGCCCTCCGTCCGGATTAAATGTCGCAGAAATGGATAAAACTAGATGTATCTAGAACTGAAATACGCCTAGACCCATCCATTTATTTCCGGATGGAGTGAATACATGTCAATATGTCATGTCTTTCTATTCTTCAGTATCTATTCCATCTCTATTGTAACATGTTTTATAACTGAATCAGCATTCTTCTATATAAGGCATGCAAGGGGAAGACGGCTATGTTAGAATCTGAAGGTTCACAAACCAGGTCTTTGCAAAAGATCGAAACGCCAGGAGATAGTAAACCAAATCCATTTTTCATAGATATCGCTCCAACACAGAGAAACCCAACTTCCACTGATAATAAGCAGATTCCAGTGGCCAAAGAACTAGTCCGCTCCAGTCCAACAAAAGAATGTCAACTCCACTCTAAGAAGCGTGTGCGTATCCTCGCATCATGAAATTTCATAGCATTCTGATCATATTTTCTACATGTTTCTTACCCGTCTCTCTTTTAGAAAATAAGGTTAAACGATACAAGACTTCCTCCATTGGGATCGTATTCGAGGAAAATATCTTGCGGAAATTCTCTGTGCTCCAGTGCTGATGTAAGTACCTATTGTATATCACTATATTTTTACATCAGCATGTATTTTGTTAATCGGCGTGAATCTAACCTTTATCTGATCTAAAATTAGTTGTAGCAAAATGTTAAAGGCGCCAATGTTGATTTTTATAAGGAAAACTGCCTGGTAGTTTTCCGTACTGAGCTGCATGAATGTGTTATCTCATATCATGCACATTACTGAATTGTAGTGCTTCTCTGGTTGCCCATTCATTCATTGTGTCAATGTTGCTTTCGTATTACCTTACCTGGCTGATGATAGTTGTGCCATATTGTGTTAATTTGGTGTAGGATAGTTGCCCAAACATTCGTTGTGTCAATGTTGCTTTCCTATTATATGACTTGGCCAATGATAGCAATTCTAGTGTGTTAATTTTGTGCAGGCTGCTGAAGATAAGAACACAAACTCTGAAAACAGCAAGGCAACCCCATTGTTTCTTTCCAGTAAATCTAGGCCAGGTAATATGGCAATAACTCATGATTAATCTGGTTGGTTCTCATCCTAATTTATGTTATGATGCAGTGGTCAAGACACTCTCCACTATCAATAAGACAAGCCTGGCAAAATCGACATATGAATCTGTTCAGTATCCTCTATCTCGAATGCAACGGAATAAATGTATGTTTGTGAACCAATTAATGGCTGAAGCAATGATGGAAATGGTGGATGAATCAGAGGTGCAGAGTCGTGCGACACAACAACTGATCAATGTTTTCAGAGACAGTGTGGCAAAGCAGCAAGAACTTGCCCACATGCTTATGGGCGTCATCTATGCTGAGGTTGCAGATTGTGACGTTGTAGATGGTTATGTTCTGCTCATTTATTTGCACTGGCATCAATCTTTGATTGCCCAGTGGATGTAATTTCCTGTAATATATTCTGGATGTGCAACGTTATTCCATGTATGACATACCTTTGCTCATCGTAATGGGCTCAAATTATCTAATTTGGCCTAAAGACATGAACGAACTTTAGTGGGCGCATTAAGTTAATGGGCCGTTACTAGGCCGAAAGTTAATGGTCGGCCCTCTTACCTCCCGGGTCGTTAACATGCCGACATCGAAGCGGGCAACAGGTGGCCCCAATTTATTTCACGGGTCGTTAACAGGCCGTTACTAAGTTTGGGCTACATATGGCCCAACTATATTGTAGGCCTTTAGCAGGCCGAAAGAGATAGCGGGCTTGTATTGGACCATGAAGAGCATGAGCCGCTAAGAGGCCGAAAGTCAGGTCGTATTGTAAATGGCCCAACTGTGTTGTGGGCCTTTAGCAGGCCGAATGAGAAACCGGGCTGGTATTGGACCATGAAGGACATGGGCCGTTAAGAGGCCAAAACTAAGGTCCGACTACAAATGGCCCAACTCATTTATGGTCCGTTAACAGGCCGAAAGGCACATAGGGCCGGGAATTGGCCCAACACTTAAATGGGTCGCTAAAAGGCCAAAACTCAGGTCCGACTACAATTGGCCCAACTGATTTGTGGGTCGTCAACAGGCTGAAAGTGACACCAGGCCAGAAATTGGCCCAACACTTAAATGGGCCGCTAAAAGGCCGAAACTCAGGTCTGACTACAAATGGACCATCAGATTTATGGGCCGTCAACAGGCTGAAAGACACACCGGGCCGGAAATTAGCCCAACATTTAAATGGGTCGCTAAAAGGCCGAACGATGTACATCCTGAAAATTGGCCCATCCATTAAATGGGCTGTTAACAGGCCGAAATCTCATCGGGCCGATATTAAGCCCAAATATATAGCGGGCTATTAACGGGCTCGAACTGACGATGGGCTGCAATGGTGTCAAATCTTTGACGGACCGAATTGGCACATCTCGTATGGGCTGTGGGCTTAAATGGACCTGACACAAGTAGGCCTTATATGGGCCGGCCTGCTAATTTTTACTGGGCCGACCTTTTTCACCGGAATGGGCCACTGTTGTGCCGTGCCACGTGTCGACCTATCATAGGCGCCTCCTGTCCAATTAGTGGATGACATCTGTCCCAACGATGAGCCGACACGTGTTTCCTCTAGCTAATGATGATTTTACATGTGGAAAATCCCCATTGGTCGGGGCTGTTAACGGGTTATCAGATCCAAAACCTGACCCAATAGCTTAACGGCGTTCCGTTATGGTGGATGCCACGTGTTGGTCACCCTTGAAGAAAGCACTTCTGTGACGCGCGATTTATCATCATGGAAGTGGACACTTCTGTGATGATAATTTTGGCAATGTCATGGAACACTTCTACGACAGCACAGGTATGACTATCTTGATTCTGTCATAAATTTGTCATGGATGTACATGCATGACAAAAAACGCGACCTACTATGACAAACACGTATCATCACGGAAGTGTATTTTTTTGTAGTGAGAATTCAACAAAATCAGCCGTCTTGAGAATGCAAAGGAAATTTGGGATACTTTGATTGATATGCACGAAGGTACCGACTCCGTCAAGGAATCCAAAATTGATGTTGCTTATAGTAGTTCTCTTAATTCCACTAATGATTCTCTTAGCCAAGTTACACTTGAGCAAGAAAATAGCTTATTGAAGGGAATTATAGAGAAAGTTGTTTACAAGAGCCTTGCCGGAAGTAAGCAATTTGAGGAAACTGTATGCAAGCAAGGAAGACACCGAAAGAATCAAGGTGTTGGTTTTGAACGAAAGTTCAATGCCAATGGAGTTGAGTGGGAAGAAGATCAATACCCCAAGACGAAATTTGTTCCTCAACAAGAGAAGTATGATCCTACTTCTTTCCAAGGAACACAAGCTCAGGATGATCTTCCACCACAAGACCACAAGCAAAAAGGCAAGGACAAGCTTCAAGAGGAGATTGATGCATTTGAGGAAGCTCCCAAAGCTATGGTCAAGTGGGTTCCCAAGACTACATCAAGTTCTACTTCATCAAGTATGACTACAACTCCAAGGATTCCCATCAAGATGGTGTGGATCCCGAAGAAGAAGAACTATAGAGTTCTTGACGGTGACTCCGCCAACACACTTAACTCATATCATTTTGGTGAGGACAAGTGCAAACAACTTCCATATCTTGCACTAGTTCAAGGAGTCACAAACCCTCTTGTTGGTAAGACAAGGGACAAGGTAACCTAATGCATTCATGGACATCATCTCATGTGAATATCACTCTATGTCTATGGATATCCTTGTTTGTTCTTTGCGGGACTAACCCATGTAGGTATTTAAAGTGCAACTCACTCCAAAGGATTGCTCCAAAGGATCTACATCAACATTGAGCATGTACATCTTAAACACCTACATGAAGTCATCATCGACAAAACCCAAGGTTAGTTCATCCCTCTTAAGGGGGGATATCACATCTAGGGGGAGCTTTACTCTAATCAATTAAGCTAAATCAACTCTAATGGTGTGAACACAACAATGCTTTATGTAAAAGTGGCAACCCCACTTGTGCTTAAACGATGAGTATGACCTACGATCAAATGCTCTCATTGGACTCCTCAGTCAATATACTCACATATAGATGACCTAGTCATCGCAAATTGCTTGATAGATGCTAGATTGATTGTGCATGCTTTCTCACATATTTCATTTGCCATCTTATTGTGTGAGCATGTTGGTTGCATATTTTACTAATTCAAGGACATCCATTTGTTGCTTTGATTGTTTGCCTTTTTTCTCTTTTGCCAAATGGATGGACAAGAATGCCTAAGAACCTCCTCTAGCTATCTATGCTTTTCTCGTCTCAAACTCTATTCATGCTACATCACAAAGTTTGATCAAGTCAGATTCGAACCACTCTGTGTGAGGAGCACTCGGAGTCCCCGATTTGTCATAGACTTAAACTTCCAAAACCTCTTTGTGCATTTTGGTATGACTCAGTCATCCACTTTGGTCACACCGAGTTCACTAAGTTGATCTAGTTTTTCAATCTCGGTGTAACTGATTTGAACTTTTCGGTCACACCGAGTTGCAGTAACTGCTCGTGATTCTGCATCTCGGTGCCACCGAGTTGTCCCACTTGGTCACACTGAGAGGGTCGGGATATATATACTCATGGGTTGAATTTTTAAAATTTCTCCAAAACTCTTCACCCCGCGCGTGTCCTGCTCTACCTCCTCGGGTCTCCGGATCATCTCCTCGTCGCCAGCGACCTCCCGCCGCTGGTCATCATCGCCGTCAACGGAAATCTGCCCCACCGTTGTCGTCGTAGCGAACCCCCGCCAAACTAGGGTATGGGTTCGACCCTTGTGCTATTCTTTTACCTCTGATTAGTAGCACATTGTTTTTGCCATGATCCTTACCACGTATGCAAATACTCTATCCACTGAAAACATCCTTTAGGTTATATTCGATTTGAAAATTTAGGGTTAGGTCTCCGCCGAACTCATCTCGGACCGACCGAGTTGTAGAAATCGGTCTCACCGATTTGGCTTAGGCCATAGCACATGCATTTTTGGTCTGACCGAAAATTGCAAATCGGTGTGATCGAGTTAGATTCCTTGTGAAACCCTAGCAGTCTCGGTGCCACCGAATTGTGACTCGGTCTGACCGAGTTCACTAGTTTAGGTTCCAAAAACTGCTTCGGCATCACCGTGTTTACAAATCGGTAGCTCCGAAATGCTTTCTGTGGAGAACTAAAACTAAGTTTTTAAGTCATCTATTTTGCAAAATCTCTGCACTTTGTGATGCTCATCCACTCTACCTCATCTACATCTATTCACATGGTCTGCTGTCAGTAAGTTTGCAAAGATGTCTGATCAGAGTGACAGTCAGAACAGGTCTGAGGAACATGTGCATCTGAGTGAGGGTTCAGATCCCTCAAACACTTTTGATGATGGTAGCAGGAGCACTCCAAGTAACTTGCCAAAGGCAGCCACCAGAACAAGGAAGAAGAGAACCTCAGATTCACAGGATGAGGACTATGTGGCTACTGAGGAGGAAGTAAGCTCCAAGAAGAAGGTGCTGAAAAAGGAGTATGGCACAACTGCTACAGTTAAGCCAGGGATGAATAAGAAGGCTCCAGCAAGAACGATTCCTATGTCTAAGGCTAGAGCCTCCACTCAAGAGACAATGGAGTTCACTCTTGAACCCAAAGGGTGGAGAAGGCAAGAAGAGGAAGGAGAGGGTCAAGAAGACCATTGCCAGAGTCATTGACAAGCCCTCCATGATGAGAGATCCCTCTGAAGATGATGATGAAGAAGAGGATGCTCCAGCACCCAAAGCTCAGAAGCTTATGGGAGATGCTACAAAGTTAGGGGCTGCAACATCAAAGCCCAAAGCTGCTCCAAAAGCTCAAGCTCAGAAGCCCACTAAGCCCAAGAGGAACACCAGAAGTATTCCTGCCGAAGAGAAGAACAAGGCCCCAGTGCCTGAAGCTGAATAAGAGGATGATGAATCCCATGTGTTGAGAAAGTTAAAACCCAAGATCCCAGACCACAATGACACTCATCTAGCGGCTGAAGACATGCACATCAGAAAAGATGCTAGACTGAGATTGTGGAGATAGTCTGATCCCTATGTTGTGAGGAAAAGGACTACAGTTGACTACAGGTTCCACACAAAAGAACAACAAGACTTCTATGTAACTATTTTGCTTGACAAGAAGCCCATTGTGTGTGACATGAGATGGGTTGATTGGGAATTCATCAAGGAGAATGAAGATCACTTCCTAGGAGTATATGACAGTTTCAAAGCATGTGGAGTAGATGAGTTTGTTGGACAGAAACTCACAAAATGGAATGATGAGCTGATCATGCAGTTTTACTCCACTGCTCACTTTTACCCGGATGGAAAGATCATTTGGATGTCAGAAGGTACTAGGTACCAGTCCACTGTTGAAGAATGGGCCAAGCTGATAAATGCCCCAGAGAAACATGAGGATGACTTGGATGTGTATGCCAAGAAGAAGAAAGACGACAACACTATGGCAAACATGTATAAGGAGATCCCAGATAAAGCTTTGGAGAATCACAAGCTTGGATCAGTACATTTCTTGTTGTCTGGTCTGCCTACCATCAACTGGATCCTTAGGCACACATTGCTACCCAAGTCAGGAGGTCACAAGATGATCAGAGGACATTCTATCAACCTGCTACAGCTTTTTGATGTCCCTCAGAAGTTCAAGGTCACGAGTCTGATTGTAGAGACAATCAAAAGGACTGTCGATGACCAGAAGAGAAGTTGTGGGTATGCTCCACACATTCAGGAGCTCATCAACTCCAAGATGGGCACAGGAACATATCTTTTGGATAAGGAGCATCTATCCTTATATCCTGATTTTGAAGACAACACTGTAGTGATGAATGAGGAGGAACCATCATCAGTTCAAGCACAGGAGAAGAGAGCCAAAGCAAAGGATGAGAAAGCTGCCAAGATGCCAAGTGTTGAAGAGGCATCTCAAGTTTTCCTGAAAAGCAAGCAAGATCAACTTGCATATCTGATCCAGTCTACACTGAGAATTGAGAAGGGCTTGGCCACCCTGACTCAAAATCAGGAGAGCTTGAAGAGGGTCGTAGATACTAAATGTTATGATCTTGATCTGAAGGTAACTGAGATTCAAACAATACTTGAGCAGCTCCAGGAGAAAGCAGAAGAGAAGAGAGGGAAGGCAACTACTGATGCATTTCAGTGAGTGCCTAGAGGATAGAGGTCTGTTGTAGTGCATGTACCTGATACAGGAGCAACAACATCAGCACCAGCAGCCACAGCCTAAATACCACCTCCAGCAGCCACTCCACCAGCTCCAACTACATCAACAGATGCCTTCGTCCTTGGAGTTCTCTCTACATCACCTCCCGAAGACCAAGCCTGAGAGACGCATAACACTATGCATATTTGAACTTTTTGGTAACTTGTTGCCAAAGGGGTAGAAATATGTATAGATCATAGGCTTCGAGAGAGTGTTTTGCTTCTTTGCCTTTTGGTTGAACTTTTTATTATATGCCTGTGTGAGATACTTTATGTCCCTGTGTGAGATACTTGTGTGACCATGTGATTGATCGTATGCTACTTTAATGCTTGCTTGGATGATACTATCTTTTATATCTCTATATGATCATTCACTTTGCTTGGTGATGAGTGCATGCTTTTAAGTTATATCATTTTGAGCACTCCACCAAGATGTATGTGACATGGAAGAGTGACACATGATCATAATCAATTGTGCATTTGCATTCAAAAGCAAACTTTAAATAATGCACAAATTTAGGGGGAGCTCTTGCTTATCACATACTTCTCAAAGCGACGATGTATTTCAATCTTATAATCATTTGTCGAAGCTTTGATCTATATGTTGTCATCAATTACCAAAAAGGGAGAAATTGAGTGCAACTATCCCTAGGTGGTTTTGGTAATTCCAAACAACATATAGCTCATTGAGCTAATGCTATTTCAAGATAAATATTTCAGGAAAGCTCAATGATTGGCATGGCATGGATTAGAAATGTGGACCCCTCAAAATGCTAAGGACAAAGGACTGGATCAAGCTCAAAGCTCAGAACTCTACATTTTTCATTTTTGTGATCCAAGATCACATTCAGTCCATAGGAAAAGCCAATACTATTAAAAGGGGATGAGGTGTTGCTTAATGGCTTTCTTGCTCAAAGTGCTTAGTGATATGCTCCAAAGCCCTCAACTACTTTCTCACATCCACATATGTCCCAAACCAAAAGTCAAACTTGGCCCCACCGAAACTTTCCATCCGGCGCCACCGAGTTCAGTTGACATAGCCACTGCCACAAAACCCTAGTCACTTCGGTCCCACCGATAGGGATCTCGGTCTCACCAAGATGGGATTGCAAACTCTCTTTTTCCCTTCGTAATGTTTCGGTCTAACCGAGATGAGCGATCGGTCCCACCGAGTTCGCAATGCAAACTCTCTGTTTCCCCTTCGTAACGTTTCGGTCCAACCGAAATGAGCGAATTGGTCCCACCGAGTTTTCCTGACCAACTCTCTGTTTGCTTATTACCAAAATCGGTCCCACCGAGTTTGTGTAATCGGTCTCACCGAGATTACGTTATGCCCTAATCCTAATGAAATCGGTCCCACCAAAAATCGTAACATTCACATTTTGAACTGAATCGGTCTGACCGAGTTTTCTAATTCAGTCCCACCGAGTTTGGTAAATTCTGTGTAATGGTTAGATTTTGTGTGGAGGCTATATATACCCCTCCACCCACTCTTCATTCGTGGAGAGAGCCATCAGAACATGCCTGCACTTCCATCATACATTTTCTGAGAGAGAACCACCTACACTTGTGTTGAGGTCAAGATATTCCACTCCAACCACATAAATCTTGATCTCTAGCCTTCCCCAAGTTGCTTTCCACTCAAATCATCACCAAATCCAATCCTATGAGAGAGAGTTGAGTGTTGGGGAGACTATCATTTGAAGCACAAGAGCAAGGAGTTCATCATCAACACATCATCTATAATCTTTTGGAGAGTGGTGTCTCCTAGATTAGTTAGGTGTCACTTGGGAGCCTCCGTCAAGATTGTGGAGTTGAACCAAGGAGTTTGTACGGGCAAGGCGATCGCCTACTTCGTGAAGATCTACCCTAGTGAGGCAAGTCCTTCATGGGCGATGGCCATGATGGGATAGACAAGGTTGCTTCTTCATGGACCCTTCGTGGGTGGAGCCCTCCGTGGACTCGCGCAACCGTTACCCTTCATGGGTTGAAGTCTCCATCAACGCGGATGTACGATAGCACCACCTATCGGAACCACGCCAAAAATCTCCGTGTCTACATTGCGTTTGCTCCCTCCAAACTCCTCTCTTTATCTTCATGTGCAATGTTTTACATCCCACTGCTATACTCTTAGACTTGCATGTGTAGGTTGTTTACTTGACTAGTGCTAAGTTGCTAAAATCTGTCAAGACTTAAAATTGAGAAAATGCTAGATTTTTTTTGGTCAAGTAGTCTAATCACCCCCCTCTAGACATACTTTCGATCCTACAAGGTCTCATATTGGCTATACCTAGCAATGGTGGCGTTTTTGGCGTCATTACCTTGGTGAAGGCATTGCTCGGAGTTTGGTCAGACTCGATCTTCAGGGTGAAAATCCACGATCTTACCTTCAGGTGTTGGATCCGGCGACGGCGTCACTTGTGTGTTGTTCCCTTTCTGGAGGCGTCGCTTTTGAAGAACCTCTCTCGTAGTCTGTATGCTGTCATGAGATAGTTGGAGCTGATGGTGGTTGTTGTACATCGCTGATCGCTGTTTTTATCACTTGGGTTTTTTTTTCTTTTTCTCTCTGCCAGGCACAGCTTCAGTCTAGTATGACTTGGCACCTTGTTGGCGACATTTTATGTGTGTGTGTGTTTGTGTTGGCTGTGTGCATGTTAGCTATGCAGAGGCTGGGTGTCGCTCATTATATCTGTATTCCTCGATGCTATATCATGAGTCAATAAAAACACCCTTTATCAAAACGAAAAAAAATCTCGCAGGCCTCACATCGGCACTGGAGAGCGCTCCAGCATGGTGAAGATGAGGCCGGAACCGTCAATGGCAAAGAAAAGCCGCCACCTGGTTGTGTGCATTCTGGATGTCCTTGTGATTTCTTACTGGTGCAGAGGCTGGATGTAATTAGTATTTTCGCGATATTAATATATTTTCCTTTTAAAACTAAAACAATGTCAGTTATTTCCGAACTGGGGTAATATTATTTTAGAAGGAAAGGGAGAGGATGATTAGGCGTTCGTTCTAGTCCATCCAACAAAATCGAGAGTTTGTGGTGCCCACATCCATGAGCGTCCAACGGGTAATCCAATCAACAAACTTGTCTAAGCACACACGTCCCGTTAAGTAGGTTCCATATAAACCCATGCACAGCGGATAGTTACCTTGGATACACACGTAGTCACGTACTAACGTGTGAATGAGTACGATGTACTCGTCCGTGATGTGTGCATCTCTGTCCTGTACTCTCTCGCAAAGATAAAAGAAAGAAAAAAAAGGTGATTGTTAGGGCCGGCAGGGCGGCAACTCTAGAGGCTAACGTGACTGAGCCAGCAATCAATCGCGCTTGCATGTGTCGATGTGTCAGCTTGGCCATCTGCAGGATAGTGGGAAAAAGTTGGCGTAAAAACACACAAGAGCAAGAAGAGATCGATGCGTGCAACTGTCAAAAGAGACAGACATTAATCCCAACGGCAACAAACGAGTGAAATGATGGCATATCCAATGGGCGCCCGCAAGGTCAACTCCGCCACTCAAGCTAGCTAGCTAGGGGCGGTAGAAGATAAGGGGACACACGGTTACGGTTTTAAGCTACACTGCAGCTTAGCATGCCATGCAGCTAGCTGCCGGCGTCACATGGCCATGCGCTGCCAGGGTCAAGTGCCTCCAGCCGGGCGGCTCCCTGATGGTCTCAAAGATCTCTCCTTGTGATTTTCTTATGCATATAACATACTCTTTATCAATTCATCTTTTTCTTTTCGAAAATGATCAGATCTATTATAAAAATTCACCTAACGTACAAAGCATCTCAAACCTAATAAAAATTACATTAAGATTCCAAGACCACTGAACGACCACTACTGCCCTCAGAACGAGCTACTGACGTGCGCTATCGCCGCTCCCCTATCGGAGCCGACTTGACCTTATCGATGACAGGCAGGAAGTCTTCATGCACGTGTCCCTAAGGACCATCTGTTTTCTAATTCCTAGGGTTCAATAGAGATGTGTTGCTGCAAGGTTAAATCACTAAGAATTCGATAAAAGATGGGAAACAATCCTATAAGCACTACTTAATCATTGTAATTAGTTTTAATTTTCATATTGTTAGTCTAAAAGCTAATGTTACATAAAGTCAAATCTCAGTGAAATAATTTCAACTAATTCCTGTAGTAACGCGCGCGGGGCGGGGGGGGGGGGGGGGGGGGGAGGCATCTCTAGATAGAGACAAGCTTCCTAGCAGGCACATTATAGTTAGCGGATTCAGTGCAATGAGTTTCGAATCCTGATCCAGAACAATCAATTTCTTCTGGCTAACACATGTATTTTCCATTTCTTCTAAGGCACTTACAACTTTAAGTTCAACTATTTGCAGATGGTGCTAAAACTAAATTAAAAACAAATAGCGTCAATCCATGCACGATGCATGTCATACCTTGATAAGTGTCCGCCTGAGGCAGATGTGAAGGAAATGTGCCCTAGAGGCAATAATAAAGTTATTATTTATTTCCTTATATAATGATAAATGTTTATTATTCATGCTAGAATTGTATTAACTGGAAACTTAGTACATGTGTGAATACATAGACAAACAGAGTGTCACTAGTATGCCCTTACTTGACTAGCTCGTTGAATCAATGATGGTTATGCATGTTTCCTAACCATAGACATGAGTTGTCATTTGATTAACGGGATCACATCATTAGAGAATGATGTGATTGACTTGACCCATCCGTTAGCTTAGCACGATGATCGTTTAGTTTGTTGCTATTGCTTTCTTCATGACTTATACATGTTCCTATGACTATGAGATTATGCAACTCTCGAGTACCGGAGGAACACTTTGTGTGCTACAAAACGTCACAACGTAACTGGGTGATTATAAAGGTGCTCTACAGGTGTCTACGATGGTACTTGTTGAGTTGGCATAGATCGAGATTAGGATTTGTCACTCTGATTGTCGGAGAGGTATCCGGGCCCTCTCGGTAATGCACATCACTATAAGTGTCGGTGTCAAAACCGGCGGATCTCGGGTAGGGGGTCCCGAACTGTTCGTCTAGGCCGGATGGTAACAGGAGGCAAGGGATACGAAGTTTTACCCAAGTTCGGGCCCTCTTGATGGAGGTAAAACCCTACGTCCTGCTTGATTAATATTGATGATATGGGTAGTACAAGAGTAGATCTACCACGAGATCGGAGAGGCTAAACCCTAGAAGCTAGCCTATGGTATGATTGTTGTTCTGTATGTTGTCCTACGGACTAAAACCCTCCGGTTTATATAGACACCGGAGAGGGTTAGGGTTACACAAAGTCGGTTACAATGGTAAGAGATCCACATATCCGTATCGCCAAGCTTGCCTTCCACACCAAGAGAAGTCCCTCCCGTACACGGGACGAAGTCTTCAATCTTGTATCTTCATAGTCCAGGAGTCCGGCTGAAGGTATAGTCCGGCCGTCCGGACAGCCCCTAATCCAGGACTCCCTCAGTAGCCCCTGAACCAGGCTTCAATGACGACGAGTCTGGCGCGCAGATTGTCTTCGGCATTGCAAGGCGGGTTCCTCCTCCAAGTACTTCATAGAAGATTTTGAACACAAAGATAGTGTCTGTCTCTGCAAAATAAGTTTCCACATATTGCCATAGAGAGAATAATATTTACACAAATCTAATCTGCTGACGTATTCCGTAGTGTGACATCGCACCACGGCCAAGCATTTATTTGAATCGTTTTATTATCCCACCTCAGCGTGTCATGCGAGGCGGTTTCCTTGGCACATCTTGTTAAAGCAGAGATCGTGTCCCCTTATTCCGGGATTCTCATCGATACGGGCGCGGGTAACCCAACCGCTTCTAGGACTCCTAGACTATAGGCAAGTCCAAACGGCCACGGAGAGGATGCTTGATATTCACCCTCTTTATAAAGGGACAAGGCTTTTATTTTTTCCCTCCCGTGCTCAATCGAATCCTTCCCCCACCTCAAGCTCAAACACCCAAAGTTCAGGTCAGGCGCCCCGAACCTTCAATCATGTCCGGATCTAGCCTTCAAGGCCGATGGATGCCTTCCTCCATCACAAAAGAAGACATCAAAAAGTTGAGGGAGGCCAGATATCTGACCGCCGAGGTTTCGCATTAGTTGCCTGCCCGAGGGCAGGACGTCCCCTCCCCCGAATCCAACGAGAACGTCGTGTTCGTGTCCCACTTCCTCCGAGGTCTAGGCCTCGCTCTAGATCCTTTCGTCAGGGGTTTGATGTTTTATTACGGGCTAGATTTCCATGATCTAGCTCCGGACTCCTTTCTTCATTTCACGACATTTATTGTCGTGTGTGAGGCCTTCCTCCGGGTTACCCCTCACTTTGGCCTGTGGCTCAAGACCTTTGAAGTAAAGCCGAAGATGATCGAGGGGCAACATGCAGCGTGCAGAGGTGCCTCAATATGCAAGATGACGGGAGCTCCATGGCCCAAAGGTTCCATTCCAGAGGTGTCTGAATTGTGGCAACAGGAGTGGTTCTACATTACGGCTCCTAGAAGTGCCAAGTGGGCGGCCGCCCCTATTTTCCGCTCGGGCCCTCCACCAAAACTGATGTCATGGATCAACAGAGGTCTGAGCTGGGGTCTAGCCAAGGACGTGCCTATACTGCAAAGCCGCATTCGAGATCTCTTCAATGGAGATTTTAGTTTGGTTGCGGTAATACAAGTTATGCTGGTTCGTCAAGTCCAGCCTTGCAAACGCCGGCCCCTTCGCTTGTGGGAGTTCAATCCTGAGGGACCGTGTGTCATTCAAAATTTCCTCCGCCTGACGCACGAGGAGATGTACAAGCCATTCTTCGGACCTCAGGTAGAGTGTCCGGAAATCACCGAGGACGTGGGCCTGAGCAGTAACCGCGCCGCCGAACAGGTAAGAAATCTTCCGGCCGAACATACTATCTCTCATTTGTTACGAAGTTATTTCTGAGAGTTCGCTTTTTGACCAGGACTGGCTAAAGAGGCGAAGTTGATTCGGTGTTCGGCCCCCCTCCCTGAGGGTTTGGACAATCCGGTATTGGAAAAGATGCTCCAGGTCGCACCTTGCCCGGAGCCCTTGAAGGAAGATACTGGGGAGGATAATATGGGCGGACGCGGGCCCCCAACGCTGCCCATTCTAACCGAGGGATCAATTCTCCAGCGAGTCATAAGTGACCCGAAATAGTTTAATAGTACATGTATGCCATATTTTTCTTCTAAGAAAATAACCACCGCATATATCTTTGCAGTTCGGGCCTTAGCCCCTCTCAAATGAGCTCGTCTTCGGGGGATCTTCTTCCAGAGATGATGGAGAGCGAAACGCCTCCTCTGGACTCCTCCGCTCCGGAAGGGCGCGACCCCGAAGTGTCGTCGCGGAGGGCCTCTCCGAGTCCGGTGAGGCCAGAAGATAATCCCATTGACCCCCGAAGCTCCCAGTGTCCGGCTCCCGAAGAGAGCAGAAAAAAGAGTCCGGCACCGTCTGGTGTGCGATCGGATGTTCTGAGGGAGTTGGTGGGGCGAGCGGCCATCTCAGATGAACACCGGATGCTGATGAATACGGTGATGGAGAGAATCTCGTCCGCCGAAAGCGGATTGCATGAAGCTTTTATGAGTCTACTGACGGGCTTTGAGGTATGTAAAATAATGTATGATAGTACTACACATGCTAGGTGTGCCCTGTGTAGATAGTAGCCCCTGAGACTCTGGTTGTCGTCGGAAACGACGACGAACAGAGGATCATATTCCCAGGTAATAACCATACTGCCTCTATGTGCAGATGATGGAAGCTCCGGTGGCTAGCCGGACTAGCGAGTTTGCCCATTTAAAACGACAGTTGGATGCGGCAGGCGCCGACATCGAGCTTGTTAACAAAAGGCTTGACGAGGCACAGGGTAAGTGTCATTATCTGGTAAACGCCACATAGTAAGAGAAGCATGATGCCAGTATCTTTAATATGTTGTGATTGCAGATGGAGCTGCCACTGTTGAAGCCTTGCGGGCAGAACTTGCCGGAGCCAAGGAACAAGCGAGGTTTGGTAATGCGGCTGCTTTGAAGGCGGCCGAAGAGTTGAAAGCCGAGAAGGCCGCGCATGGCGAGAGCCAAGATAAGATGGCCAAGATGTCCATAGAATTACAAGCCGCCGCCGACCGTTGCCGGGTTCTTGAAAAGGAAAACCTAGCGAAGGCATCGAACCTTGAGAAGGCTACTGCGAAGAGAAAAGACATCCGCTCTGCTATGAGGGCGAAGAAGGAGGAGTTGCGGGAAGCCGGGGATATTGTAGCTGGGAAATCCTTTATGTTGCAGAGGAAGTTCGGAGATCCACGGTATGCCCCTCTGGATCGGCTGTGGAGTTCAGAGGATGTGTATATGGATTTGGCAGTGAGCGCTGCCGATGCGGCCAAGTACTTCCAGGGTCAGACGGACCGTGAAGTGGATCAGCTGTTTTGGACACAATTACATTCTCCCGAGCGTCCGCTTTCATTGACTGACCAATTAGCCGAATGGGCCGAACTGAATAGGTTGTCCGGACTCGCCATGAGGTTTGTTGTGGATCAGCTATGGCCGGAAAGGCCAAAACCGAACAACTATTTCAGCTTGGTGCAGCAGTTCCTTGACGTGGTGCCGTGCATTAATGCGATAAAGAGGTCGGCGTGCATAGAGGGCTCACGGATGGCCTTTGCCCTTGTTAAAGCATACTGGGCGGAGATGGATGCTACCACTGTTGCAGCGCGGGATTCGGCCATAGGCCGAATGGCTGCTGAGCACTACTTTGAAGAAGTTCTTGAGGGTGCTCGTTTGATAGAGACCCAGTGCTCAAAAAATATTATGTTTGAGTGATATGTAATCTCATTGTAAGCGAAATGCTTTTATAAATTTTTATAAGGCTATTTTTATACTTTTGCCTGAAAGTAATATGATGCCTCCTGGGCGGCCGTTTATGTATACATGTGTATAACCTGAAAGATTGCAGCCGTCGGCTTCAACCCCCACACATATAATGCGGAGGTGCTCTCAAAAAACACGCGTTCACACTTAACCCAATGTCTTGGTCCTATTAAGGAGGTGATAGCGGAGCGAGCGAGGCAACCGGACTATAATGCTTTAGCACTTTCACTTAGCCATAGGAGTTTGACAGTGGGGCTACTAGATAGCCCCTGGTGGCTCCGCACTCTCCCGATCCCGGGGTGCGTACATGCCTGGCCGGAAAACGGCCCTTCGTTAAGGCGGAGGAATTCTAACATTCCAACAGGTTATCGAGTGGTTGACCAGTCTCACGCTATATCATGACAGTCAGTTGCGGCTTTCTCTACTGAGGTGCTCGTCCGGATGAACCAGGGCACAATCGCAGTAGTTCTCCTGGTGCTACCTTAGCCGGTAAAGCGGAACGTAAGGCACCAAAACACAGGAGCCGGGCAAACCCAACATTTGACCAAAGACAATGATTCGGAGCTGATGCATATAGGGCCAAACTCGCGACACTGAACACTCCCTAAGGTATTCAGTCTTTGTGGTATAAACCGGGCCTAAATAATGGCTTTTGTAAGAAGCCCCTTGTGTCCAGGTACGTGCATTGTTCTGGCGTGGCCACATGCCAAGACGTCTGCATCCTTCTCAACGGTGGATATGTATCAACAAGAGACAGTAAAAAAGGTTTACGCAGGGTCTAAATCTAAAAAGAATCCTTGGAGCGGGTCCCTGCTGCACGCCTACGCCTGTGTATCCATTGTGTCGTATCCTCGATGGGTGTAGCACGATGATCGTCTGTAAAAGAGAGGAATTTAGGTGAAAAAGTTGTCGTGCAAAAAGATAGTTTTTAAAGAAACCATGTATAATTCAAGATGAGAAAAAATTGCCACTTGTCTACGCGCGTTGAGCCCCTTGTATTGACAAATAGGGGTGTGACCATTTATTCGGTATAAATAGCGGCGCCGGACTTGATTAGTTGTGTCTGAGGTCTTGATGACCTATTGGATGCTTTCACCGGTCCGGGCGCCTTTAGTGTGCGGCCGCCAAGGCAGCCGCACTCTCTTTGGCGCGCAGAGATCACTTGATGTTTCCGTTCACTGAAATGATGCCACGTGGACCGAGCATCTTGAGTGTGAGGGAGGCGTAGTGTGGTATTGCATTAAAGCGAGCGAAAGCTTCGTGTCCGAGCAGTGCTTGATAGCCACTTTGGAATGGAGCGATGTGGAAGGTTAAAATGCTCGCGACGGAAGTTATCGGGGGAGCCGAATATAACTTGTAGTAGGATGGAGCCCGTACAACGAGCCCCTAGGCCTGGCGTTACTCCTTTAAAGGTAGTATTGCTATGGCGAATTTTTGTTGGGTCTAACCCCATCCCGCGGATTGTATCCTGATATATTAGGTTTAGATTGCTGCCACCGTCCATTAAGACTCGTGTAAAGTGATATCCGCCAATTACTGGGTCTAATACCAGGGCAGCCCATCCTGCGCGTTGGATACTTACTGAGTAATCGCGATGGTTGAAAGTGATCGGTTGAGACGACCAGTGGCAGGACTTCGCGGTGACAGGCACTTGGGTATATTTTCCTGGGAGTGCCGCGTTGTTTTTTCCCTTGATCACGTGTAACACGTTTACTGTTTTGACTTCTGATGGAAATTTCTTTTGTTCCCCAGTGTCTTGCTTGGGAGGCTCGTCCTCGTCTTCACTTGGTGTATCCTCCCCCTTGTGTACGGCGTTGAGCTTGCCAGACTGCTTGAAGACCCAACATTCTCTGTGGGCATGATTAGCAGGTTTACCAAGAGTACTATGGATCTGACATACTTGGTCCAGAATTTTGTTGAGGCTGGACAGTTCATCCCTGGTGCCTTTAGAGGGCGGCTTTTGCTGACCTGGCCGAGAGCTTTTGAATCCGGCGTTTACTGCCGTGCCCTTCATACTGTCTTCTTTATTCCGGTGTTTGTTATTGCTATTGCGCTGTGATTTCCCGTTTCCATCTCTAACTTCAGATGTACTAGGGTCGCTGGTGCTGCATCTGGCTAGCCAGCTGTCCTCACCCGCGCAAAAAGCGGGTCATGAAGCTTGTTAATGCAGCCATCGTTCTCGGCTTATTTTGGCCGAGGTGTCTGGCGAGCCATTCGTCACGGACGCTATGCTTAAAAGATGCCAAGGCTTCGGCGTCCGGACAGTCGACAATCTGGTTCTTTTTAGTAAGAATCCTGTTCCAAAGCTTTCGGGCTAACTCTCCGGGCTGTTGAGTTATATGACTCAAATCGTCCGCATTCGGAGGTCGGACATAAGTCCCTTGAAAATTTGCCCGAAAGGCGTCTTCGAGCTCTTCCCAACTTCCAATGGAGCTTTTGGGGAGGCCTTTAAGCCAGTGACGAGCTGGCCCTTTGAGCTTGAGGGGTAAGTACTTGATGGCGTGGAGATCATCTCCTCGAGCTATATGGATATGAAGGATGTAGTCCTCAATCCATACCCCAGGGTCTGTTGTTCCATCGTATGTCTCTATATATGTTTACGGGTTTGAATCCCTCTGGAAATTCATGGTCCAGCACCTCATCGGTGAAACATAGGGGGTGTGGGGCACCCCTGTAGCTGGGTGTACCGCGTTGTTCAGATGTTTGTTGTGTTGCATTGTATGCTGGGGCGCGCTTGCGTGGTCCATAGATGGATCTTGTTGCGCCGTCCTTTGGGTGCGAGCCCTCGCATGGGTCGCGTGTTGCATTGTGAGTGGCGTTGTATGCCGCTCTGTGTTGGTAGAGGGTTCGTCTATCCGGCCAGGTGGCTGCTTTGATATTTTGTTGTGGGGGGTCTGAGGCCTCCTCATCGAATTCAGGTAGCAGCTTCCGCTTTGGGTAGCTCTTGGAGGGGCGATTGTCGCCGTACCTCGCTGATGTGTTGAGTATTTTACTCCATCTGATTTGGAGTGTGTCTTGCGCAGCCTTGCGCCTTTGCTTCTGCTTTTTAAGACTCCTCGCGGTGGCAACAAGCCTTTTACGGGCATTCTGCTGCTCCGGGTGCCTGTCCGGCGTTATGTCGTCCGGACTATTATCCTTGATAGAATTTGTTTGTTCGGTTTGATTGTACAGATTGCCGTTGTCCGGCAGCGGTTCTCCCTGCTCCAGTGTTGGGTCTGTGTGATCGTTATTTCTGTCGAGGCGGGATTTGGGGCGGCGCTTGCGTCGCCGCTTTGACTGCTTCTCGAGGGAACAAGCCTTCGGTGCGTCCTTCCGCTCCTCATCGTCATCTTTCGGTGCATCCACCATGTATACGTCATATGATGAGGTGGGCGTCTAGCGCCCTATGGGCGGTGGTTCTTCTTTGCCTCCCGCATCATCGTCAATACCGTCGATGTTTTCAGAGTCGAAGTCGAGCATGTCGGTTAAATCGTCGATAGTGGCTACAAAGTGGGTGGTGGGTGGGCGTCGAATTTCTTCGTCTTCCGCATCCCAATCTTGCTAGCCATGATCCGGGCAGGGCTCTCTTGACAAAGAGAGAGACTTTAGTGATTTCATAATATCGCCGAAGGGCGAGTGCTGAAAGATGTCCGCGGCGGTAAACTCCATGATCGGCGCCCAATCGGATTCGATCAGCAGGGGCGCGGAAGGTTCGGAGTCCGGGGAGGAGTCCGGCTCCTTGGATTCACGAGTCTCGCGGAGTGCGGGGCTGGTGTTCGGCTCGATCGTCATTGGGATCGCAGCCCCCGAGGTGGCGTCCAACCACCCATCCTCGATCGGCGCAGTTGGCTCCGAATTAAGGGTCGAAGCCGATGCGGGTGCGGCCTCCAGGGCACTGTTCGGCGGCAGAGCTAGATCATGCCCGTCGTGACAGTGCGGTGCGCTCGGCAGTGGCTCGACTCCGTCGAAGATCAAGTCCCCGCGGATGTCAGCCGTGTAGTTTAAACTTCCAAACCTGACCTGATGGCCAGCGGCGTAGCTTTCGATCTGCTCCAGATGGCCAAGCAAATTAGCCCGTAGTGCAAAGCCGCCGAAGAGAGAGATCTGTCCAGGGAGACAAGTTTCACCCTAGACCGCATCACTATCGATGATAGTAGGAGCCATCAAGCCTGACGGCGACGACACAGAGGAACTCTCAATGAAAGCACCAATGTCGGTGTCAAAACCGGCAGATCTCGGGTAGGGGGTCCCGAACTGTGCGTCTAGGCCGGATGGTAACAGGAGGCAAGGGACATGAAGTTTTACCCAGGTTCGGGCCCTCTTGATGGAGGTAAAACCCTACGTCCTGCTTGATTAATATTGATGATATGGGTAGTACAAGAGTAGATCTACCACGAGATCGGAGAGGCTAAACCCTAGAAGCTAGCCTATGGTATGATTGTTGTTCTGTATGTTGTCCTACGGACTAAAACCCTCCGGTTTATATAGACACCGGAGAGGGTTAGGGTTACACAAAGTCGGTTACAATGGTAGGAGATCCACATATCCGTATCGCCAAGCTTGCCTTCCACGCCAAGGAAAGTCCCTCCCGGACACGGGACGAAGTCTTCAATCTTGAATCTTCATAGTCCAGGAGTCCGGCTGAAGGTATAGTCCGGCCTTCCGGACACCCCCTAATCCAGGACTCCCTCAATAAGCCTTGCAAGCATTGTGACTAATGAGTTAGTTGCGGGGTGATGCATTACGGAACGAGTGAAGAGACTTGCCGGTAACGATATTGAACTAGGTATTGAGATACCGACGATCGAATCTCGGGCAAGTAACATACCGATGACAAAAGGAACAACATATACCGTTATGCTGTTTGACCGATAAAGATCTTCGTAGAATACGTAGGAGCCAATATGAGCATGCAGGTTCTGCTATTGGTTACTGACCGGAGATGAGTCTCGGTCATGTCTACATAGTTCTCGAACCCGTAGGGTCCGCACGCTTAACGTTCGGTGACGATCGATATTATGAATTTATGTGATTGATGTACCGAAGGTAGTACAGAGTCCCGTATGAGATCGGGGACATGACGAGGAGTCTCGAAATGGTTGAGACATAAAGATCGATATATTGGACGACTATATTCGGACATCGGAAAGGTTTCGAGTGATTCGGGTATTTTTCGGAGTACCGGAGAGTTACGGGAATTCGCCGGGGAGTATATGGGCCTTATTGGGCTTTAGGGGAAAGAGAGAGGGGAGGCTGCGCCCCCCAAGGCTTAGTTCAAATTGGACTAGGGGGAGGGGCGGCGCACCCTCCTTCCTTTTCTTCTCTTTTCCCTTTCCTTCTCTCCTACTCCTACTACATGGAAGGGGGGGATCCTACTCCCGGTGGGAGTAGGACTCCCCTTGGGGCGCGCCTAGGAGGGCCGGCCTCTGCTCCTCCTCCACTCCTTTATATACGTAGCTAGGGGGCACCCCATAGACACAAGTTGATCATTGATCCCTTAGCCGTGTGCGGTGCCCCCCTCCACCATAATCCACCTCGATCATATCGTAGCGGTGCTTAGGAGAAGCCCTGCGTCAGTAGCAACATCATCGCCGTCATCACGCCGTCGTGCTGACGAAACTCTCCCGTGAAGCTATGCTGGATTGGAGTTCATGGGACGTCATCGAGCTGAACGTGTGCTGAACTCAGAGGTGCCGTGCGTGCGGTACTTGGATCGGTCGGATCGTGAAGACGTTCGACTACATCAACCGCGTTCTCGTAACGCTTCCGCTTACGGTCTACGAGGGTACGAGGACGATACTCTTCCCTCTCGTTGCTATGCATCACCATGATCTTGCGTCTGCGTAGGAAATTTTTGAAATTACTACGTTCCCCAACAGTGGTATCAGAGCCAGGTTTATGCGTAGATGTTATATGCACGAGTAGAACACAAAGGAGTTGTGGGCGTGGGTATATACATATTGCTTTCCGTCACTAGTTGATTCTTGATTCAGCGGCATTGTTGGATGAAGCGGCCCAGACCGACATTACGCGTACACTTACGTGAGACTGGTTCTACTGACGTGCTTCGCACACAGGTGGCTAGTGGGTGTCTGTTTCTCCAGCTTTAGTTGGATCGGATTCAATGGACATGGTTCTTTCTGAAGATCAAAAAGCAATCACTATACCGCGTTGTGGTTTTTGATGCGTAGGTAAGAACGGTTCTTGCTCAGCCCGTAGCAGCCACGTAAAACTTGCAACAACAAAGTAGAGGACGTCTAACTTGTTTTTGCAGGGCATGTTGTGATGTGATATGGTCAAGACGTGATGAGATATAAATTGTTGTATGAGATGATCATGTTTTGTTAAAGTTATCGGCAACTGGCAGAAGCCTGATAGTTGTCTCTTTATTGCATAAGATGCAAGTGCCATGTAATTGCTTTACTTTATCGCTATGCGATAGCAATATTTGCAAAAGCAATAGTTGGCGAGACGACCATGTGACGACACATTGATAGAGATCAAGATGATGGAGATCATGGTGTCATGCCGGTGACGATGGAGATCATGACGGTACTTTAGAGATGGAGATCAAAATCACAAGATGATGATGGCCATATCATGTCACATATTTTGATTTCATATGATGTTTATCCTTTATGCATCTTATTTTGCTTAGTTTAGCGGTAGCATTATAAGATGATCTCTCACTAAATTTCAAGGTATAAGTGTTCTCCCTGAGTATGCACCGTTGCCAAAGTTCGTTGTGCCGAGACACCATGTGATGATCGGGTGTGATAAGCTCTACGTTCACATACAACGGGTGCAAGCCAGTTTTGCACACGCGGAATACTCGGGTTAAACTTGACGAGCCTAGCAAATGCAGATATGGCCTCGGAACACTGGAGACCGAAAGGTCGAGCGTGAATCATATAGTAGATATGATCAACATAGTGATGTTCACCATTGAAAACTACTCCATCTCACGTGATGATCGGACATGGTTTAGTTGATTTGGATCACGTGATCATTTAGATGACTAGAGGGATGTCTATCTAAGTGGGAGTTCTTAAGTAATATGATTAATTGAACTTTAATTTATCATGAACTTAGTCCTGATAGTATTTGCATAACTATGTTGTAGATCAATAGCTCGCGATGTAGCTCCCCGTTTATTTTGATATGTTCCTAGAGAAAAACTAAGTTGAAAGATGTTAGTAGAAATGATGCGGATTGGATATGTGATCTGAGGATTATCCTCATTGCTGCACAGAAGAATTATGTCCTTGATGCACCGCTAGGTGACAGACCGATTGCAGGAGCAGATGTAGACTTATGAACGTTTTGCAAGCTCGATATGATGACTACTTGATAGTTTAGTGCCCCATGCTTTACGGCTTAAATCGGGGCTTCAAGGACGTTTTGAACGCCACAGAGCATATGAGATGTTCCAAGAGTTGAAATTAGTATTTCAGACTCATGCCCATGTCGAAAGGTATGAGACCTTTGACAAGCACTTTGCCTACAAGATGGAGGAGAATAGCTCAGCTAGTGAGCTTGTGCTCAGAATGTCTGAGTACTAGAATCACTTGAATCAAGTGGGAGTTAATCTTCTAGATAAGATAGTGATTGACAGAGTTCTCTAGTCACTATCACCAAGTTACTCGAACTTCGTGACGAGCTATAATATGCAAGGGATAACGGAAATGATTCCCAAGCTCTCCGTGATGCTGGAATCGACGAAGGTAGAAATCAAGAAAAACATCAAGTGTTGATGGTTTACAAGACCACTAGTTTCAAGAAAAGGGCAAAGGGAAGAAGGGGAACTTCAAGAAGAACGGCAAGCAAGTTGCTGCTCAAGTGAAGAAGCCCAAGTCTAGACCTAAGCCTAAGAGTAAGTGCTTCTACTGCAAAGGGACTGGTCACTGGAAGCAGAACTGCCCCAAGTATTTGGTGGATAAGAAGGATGGCAAAGTGAACAAATTATATTTGATATACATGTTATTGATGTGTACTTTACTAGTGTTTATAGCAACCCCTCAGTATTTGATACTAGTTCAGTTGCTGAGATTAGTAACTTGAAACGGGAGTTGCAGAATGAACAGAGACTAGTTAAGGGTGAAGTGACGATGTGTGTTGGAAGTGGTTCCAAGATTGATATGATCATCATCGCACACTCCCTATACTTTCAGGATTAGTGTTGAACCTAAATAAATGTTATTTGGTGTTTGAGTTAAGCATGAATATGATTTGATCATGTTTATTGAAATACGGTTATTCATTTAAAGTCAGAGAATAATTGTTGTTCTGTTTACGTGAATAAAACCTTCAATGATCATACACCCAAGGTGAATGGTTTATTGAATCTCGATTGTAGTGGTACACATATTCATAATATTGAAGCCAACAGATGCAAAGTTAATAATGATAGTGCAACTTATTTGTGGCAGTACCGTTTAGGTCATATTGGTGTAAAGCGCATGAAGAAAATCCATGCTGATGGGCTTTTGGAATCACTTGATGCTTGCGAACCATGCCTCATGGGCAAGATGACTAAGACTCCGTTCTCCGGAACAATGGAGCAAGCAACAGACTTGTTGAAAATAATACATACTGATGTATGCAATCCGATGAGTGTTGAAGCTCGAGGGAGGTATCATTATTTTCTGACCTTCACAGATGATTTAAGTAAGATATGGGTATATCTTCTTGATGAAACATAAATCTAAAACATTTGAAAAGTTCAAATAATTTAAGAGTGAAGTGGAAAATCATCATAACAAGAAAATAAAGTTTCTACGATCTGATCGTGGAGAATATTTGAGTTGCGAGTTTGGTCTTCATTTGAAACAATGTGGAATAGTTTCGCAACTCACGCCACCTGGAACACCACAATGTAATGGTGTGTCCGAACATCGTAACCGTACTTTATTAGATATGGTGCAATCTATGATGTCCCTTACCGATTTACCACTATCGTTTTGGGGTTATGCGTTAGAGACAGCTGCATTCATGTTAAATAGGGCACCATCTAAATCCATTGAGACGATGCCATGTGAACTATGGTTTGGCAAGAAACCGAAGTTGTCGTTTCTTAAAGTTTGGGGTTGCGATGCTTATGTGAAAAAGTTTCATCCTGATAAGCTCAAACCCAAATCGGAGAAATGTGTCTTCATAGGATACCCAAAGGAGACAGTTGGGTACACCTTCTATCACAGATCTGAAGGCAAGACATTCGTTGCTAAGAATGGATCCTTTCTAGAGAAGGAGTTTCTCTTGAAAGAAGTGAGTGGGAGGAAAGTAGAACTTGATGAGGTAACTGTACCTGCTCCCTTATTGGAAAGTAGTTCATCATAGAAATCTGTTCCTGTGACTCCTACACCAATTAGTGAGGAAGCTAATGATGATGATCATGTAACTACAGATCAAGTTACTACCGAACCTCGTGGGTCAACCAGAGTGAGATTCGCACCAGAGTGGTACGGTAATCCTATTCTGGATGTCATGTTACTTGACCATGACAAACCTATGAACTATGAGGAAGCGATGATGAGCCCAGATTCCATGAAATGGCTTGAGGCCATGAAATCTGAGATGGGATCCATGTATGAGAACAAAGTATGGACTTTGATTGACTTGCCTGATGATTGGTGAGTCATTAATAATAAATGGATCTTCAAGAGGAAGACGGACGCTGATAGCAGTGTTACAATCTACAAAGCTCTAATTGTCGCAAAATGTTTTCGACAAGTTCAAGGTGTTGACTACAATGAGATTTTCTTACTCGTATTGATGCTTAAAAGTCTGTCCGAATCATGTTAGTAGTTGCCGCATTTTATGAAATCTGGCAAATGGATGTCAAAACTGTATTCCTTCATGGATTTCTTAAAAGAAGAGTTGTACATGATGCAACCTGAAGGTTTTGTCGATCCTAAAGGTGCTAACAAAGTGAGCAAGCTCCAGCGATCCATCTATGGACTGGTGCAAGTATCTCGGAGTTGGAATATATGCTTTGATAAAGTGATCAAAGCATATGGTTTTATACAGACTTGCAGTGAAGCCTGTATTTACAAGAAAGTGAGTGGGAGCACTACAACATTTCTAATAAGTATATGTGAATGACATATTGTTGATCGGAAATAATGTAGAATTTTTTGGAAAGCATAAAGGAGTGTTTGAAAAGAGTTTTTCAAATAAATACCTCGGTGAAGTTACTTACATATTGAGCATCAAGATCTATAGAGATAGATCAAGACGCTTGATAAGTTTTTTCAATGAGTACATACCTTGACAAGATTTTGAAGTAGTTCAAAATGGAACAGTCAAAGAAGGAGTTCTTGCCTATGTTGCAAGGTGTGAAGTTGAGCAAAGACTCAAAACCCAACCACAACAGAAAAATCGAAAGAGAATGAAAAATCATTCCCTATGCCTCAGTCATGGGTTCTATAAAGTATGGTATGCTGTTTACCAGTCCTATTGTATACCTTAGCATGATTCTGGCAAGGGAGTACAATAGTGATCTAGGAGTAGATCACTGGACAGTGGTCAAAATAATCCTTAGAGGACTAAGGAAATATTTCTCGGTTATGGAGGTGATAAAAGAGTTCTTCGTTAAGAGTTACGTCAATGCAATCTTTTACATCGATCTAGATGACTCTAAGTCTCGATCTGGATACATATTGAAAGTGGGAGCAATTAGCTAGAGTAGCTCCGTGCAAAGCATTGTAGACATAGAAATTTGTGAAATACATACAGATTTGAATGTTGTAGACCCATAGGCTCAACTTCTCTCACAAGCAAAACATGATCACTCTTTGGGTGTTAATCACATAGCAATGTGAACTAGATTACTGACTCTAGTAAACCCTTTGGGTATTAGTCACATGGAGATATGAACTAATCACATAAAGATGTGAACTAGATTATTGACTCTAGTACAAGTGGGAGATTGAAGGAAATATGCCCTAGAGGCAATAATAAATTTATTATTTATTTCCTTATATCATGATAAATGTTTATTATTCATGCTAGAATTGTATTAACCAGAAACTTAGTACATGTGTGAATACATAGACAAACAGAGTGTCACTAGTATGCCTCTACTTGACTAGCTCGTTGAATCAATGATGGTTATGTTTCCTAACCATAGACATGAGTTTTCATTTGATTAACGGGATCACATCATTAGAGAATGATGTGATTGACTTGATCCATCCGTTAGCTTAGCACGATGATCGTTTAGTTTGTTCCTATTGCTTTCTTCATGACTTATACATGTTCCTATGACTACGAGATTATGCAACTCCCGAGTACTGGAGGAACACTTTGTGTGCTACCAAACGTCACAACGTAACTGGGTGATTTTAAAGGTGCTCTACAGGTGTCTACGATAGTACTTGTTGAGTTAGAATGGATCGAGATTAGGATTTGTCACTCCGATTGTAGGAGAGGTATCTCTGGGCCCTCTCGGTAATGCACATCACTATAAGCCTTGCAAGCATTGTGACTAATGAGTTAGTTGCGGGATGATGTATTATGGAACGAGTAAAGAGACTTGTCGGTAACGAGATTAAACTAGGTATTGGGATATTGGATGACCCACAAGTATAGGGCATCTATCGTAGTCCTTTCGATAAGTAAGAGTGTCGAACCCAACGAGGAGCAGAAGGAAATGATAAGCGGTTTCCAGCAAGGTATTCTCTGCAAGTACTGAAATAAGTGGTAACAGATAGTTTTGTGATAGGATAATTTGTAACGAGCAACAAGTAACAAAAGTAAATAAAGTGCAGCAAGGTGGCCCAATTCTTTTGTAGCAAAGGACAAGCCTGGACAAACTCTTATATAGAGAAAAGCGCTCCCGAGGACACATGGGAATATCGTCAAGCTAGTTTTTATCACGTTCATATGATTCGCGTTCGGTACTTTGATAATCTGGTATGTGGGTGGACCGCTGCTTGGGTACTATCCTTACTTGGAAAAGCATCCCACTTATGATTAACCTCTATGCAAGCATCCGCAACTACAACAAAAGTATTAAGGTAAACCTAACCATAGCATGAAACATATGGATCAAAATCAGCCCCTTACAAAGCAACGCATAAAATAGGGTTTAAGCTTCTGTCACTCTAGCAACCCATCATCTACTTATTACTTCCCAATGCCTCCCTCTAGGCCCAAACAATGGTGAAGTGTCATGTAGTCGACGTTCACATGACACCACTAGAGGGATGACAACATACATCTCATCAAAATATCGAACGAATACCAAATTCACATGACTAATAATAGCAAGACTTCTCCCATGTCCTCAGGAACAAACGTAACTACTCACAAAGCATAATCATGTTCATAATCAGAGAGGTATTAATATGCATATAGGATCTGAACATATGATCTTCCACCAAATAAACCAACTAGCATCAACTACAAGGAGTAATTCACACTACTAGCAACCTACTAGCAGCAATCCCGGACTTGAAGAGAAGAATTGGATACAAGAGATGAACTAGGGTTTAGAGAGGAGATGGTGCTGATGAAGATGTTGATGGAAATTGCCCTCTCCCGATGAGAGGAGCATTGGTGATGACGATGGCGATGATTTCCCCCTCCCGGAGGGAAGTTTCCCTGGCAGAACAGCTCTGCCAGAGCCCTTGATTTGGTTCTGCCTCGTGGTGGCGGAGTTTCGTCCGTGAAGATGGCTTATGATTTTTTCCTCATCGAAAGACTCCATATAGCAGAAGATGGACATCAGAGGGCTACCAGGGGGCCCACGAGGTAGGGGGCGCGCCCAGGGGGTAGGGCGTGCCCCCACCCTCGTGGGCAGGGTGTGGCCCCCCTGGTGAACTTCTTGCGCTCGGTATTTTTTATATATTCTAAAAACGTCTTCCGTGAAGTTTTGGGACTTTTAGAGCTTTGCAGAATAGGTCTCTAATATTTGCTCCTTTTCCAGCCCAGAATCCCTGCTGCCGGCATTCTCCCTCTTTATGTAAACCTTGTAAAATAAGAGAGAATAGGCATAAGTATTGTGACGTAATGTGTAATAACAGCCCATAATGCAATAAATATCGATATAAAAGCATGATGCAAAATGGACGTATCAACTCCCCCAAGCTTAGAGCTAGCTTGTCCTCAAGCGAAAGACGAAATCGAAAAATATGTCCACATGTTTAGAGATAGAGTTGTCGATAAAAGTAAAATACGGACATGAGGGCATCATGATCATTCTTAGAACAGCAACTTACATAATTCTTGTCATATGATTTCTTATGCTAGAGTAATAATTCAATCACAATTTCAAGTATGAATTGTAAACTTCATTGAAAACTAACAAACTATAATCTCAGTCATTGGAGCAATTGCAATTTATCATAACATAGGAAAGTGCCAATATATAAGAGTTTTTTAGCAAGTCCACATACTCAACTATCATATAGTTTTTCACAATTGCTGACACTCATGCCATACTTATGGGTATGGAGTTTTAATCGGACAGAGAGAAAGATAGGCCCAACGTTTTACCTCAAGGGTAATGTCAACAATAATAGTTCATGAAAACTCACATCTAATTAGCCATATATACCAGGATCTTTCCAACATACTGTGCTTGCCAAAGGATAAAATGTAAAAAGGAAGGGTGGAGATCACCATGACTCTTATGCAAGGTAGGAGATAAAAGTAAAAGTTAGGCCCTTCGTGGAGGGAAGCAGAGGTTGTCATGCGCTTTTATGGTTGGATGCACAAAATCTTAATGCGAAAGAACGTCAATTTATATTGCCACTTGTGATATGGACCTTTATTACGCAGTCTGTCGCTTTTATTTCTTCCATATCACATGATCGTATAAAGCTAATTTTCTCCCACACTAATAAGTCATACATATTTAGAGAGCAATTTTTATTGCTTGCACCGATGACAACTTACTTGGAGGATCTTACTCAATCCATAGGTAGGTATGGTGGACTCTCATGGCAAAAACGGGTTTAGGGATATTTGGAAGCACACGTAGTATCTCTACTTGGTGCGATGAATTTGGCTAGCATGAGGGGGAAAGGCAAGCTCAACCAGGTTGGATGATCCATGACAATACAATTTATCTCAGATGTAAGAAAACATAACCCATTATGTTGTCTTCCTTGTCCAACGTCAACTCTTTAGCATGTCATATTTTAATGAGTGCTCACAATCATAAAAGATGTCCAAGATAGTATATTTATATGTGAAGACCTCTCTTTCTTTATTACTTCCTATTAATTGCAACTATGACCAAAACTATGTTTGTCAACTCGCAACAACTTTTATTTATCATACTTTTTCTATGTGAGCTCATTACTCTCCATAAGATCCACATGATCCCTTTGTTTCTTTTTATTTATTTCTCTTTTCTTTTATTCACTTAGGATCATGGCAAAATAATCAAGCCCTTGACTCAACACTACTTTTTATTATATATAGCTCACGGACTCGATTACATAGAGGGATCATAAAGCAAAACTCAAAACTAGATCATGCCATAAACTGTATTCTACTAGATCAAGATATTACCAAAAGGATCGAACTAAGAAAGACGGTAAATATAAAAGTGATGGTGATACGATACCGGGGCACTCCCCCAAGCTTGGCAGTTGCCAAGGGGAGTGCCCATACCAGATACTCAATTCTTCTTTGTTGGTGGAGAAGGTGATAGTTTTTTTGATGGTGTAGGATTGTCGTCCTTCTTCCAAGGCATAGGCTCACCATCATAGAAGGATGATCGCGTCTCCTGAAACCTCAAATCTGCAGCCAAACTCATCCTCTTGAATCTACATTCATACTCACAGTTTTGATTTTGCAGGTCATAGATCTGGGCTTGGAGGTGCTCATTTTTCTCATGAAGCTTGAAGATGGCCTCCCCAATGTCCTTGACAACCAGCTTGTGGTTGTTGGTGAACTCTGTAGTCATAATGTGATTGGAATCGAGTCCACAGTCCACCATCTCCTGACACTTGAAAACTTCTTGCTCCAATGCCTTGATCCTAGCCTCCGTGCTTCCGGTCTTCCTTGGTCCCTCAACATCGCGGATGTGCAACAACCCCACACGCATCTCAATGGTTTGAGGGTATTGCAGCACCTCCGCGAGGTAGGGATTGCTGACCTTCTCGAAGAACTGGTCCTTGGGGGAACTTGAAGATGACATGATGACCTGGATCTGTCAGAAAAACAGCTCGAAACAAAAACAGGAGATTTTTGCGTGATACGGGAGTCAAAACCCCCGGGAGATTATATAATGAATTTTTATCGACCAAAATACATGTAGTGTAAGAAAACGGAGTCTGGAAAGCGCACAAGGTACCCACGAGGTATGGGGGCGCACCCAGTAGGGTAGGGCGCGCCCTCCACCCTTGTGGATACCTCGTGTCCTTCCCGGACTGCTTCTTATTTTTCTATTATCTAAATATTCCAAAACGGATAAATATTGCCTTAAAAACTGTTTTGGAGTCGGTTTACTTACCGTGCCACATACCTATTCCTTTTCGGAGTCTGAAACATTCCGGAAAGTGTCCCTTATGTATTCCTCCGGGGTTACGGTTTCAATAACATTGGTTTCAACATTTTTGGGATTACCTGAGATATAATGTTTGATTCTTCGACCGTTCACCACCTTCGGATTTGTGCCTTCGAAGTTGTTGATTTTTATGGCACTGGAACGATAGACCTCCTCGATAACGTAAGGACCTTCCCATTTGGAGAGAAGTTTTCCTGCAAAAAATCTTAAACGAGAGTTGTGTAGCAATACATAATCACCTACATTAAACTCACGCTTTTGTATCCTTTTATCATGCCATCTTTTAACATTTTCTTTAAACAACTTGGCATTTTCGTAGGCTTGGGTTCTCCATTCATCGAGTGAGCTAATATCAAATAACCTCTTCTCACCGGCAAGTTTAAAATCATAATTGAGCTCTTTAATAGCCCAATATGCCTTGTGTCCTAGTTCGAGAGGTAAGTGACATGCTTTTCCATAAACCATTTTATACGGAGACATACCCATAGGATTTTTATATGCAGTTCTATAGGCTCATAATGCATCATCAAGTTTCTTGGACCAATTCTTTCTAGATCTATTAACAGTCTTTTGCAAAATTAATTTGAGCTCTCTATTACTTAATTCTACTTGACCACTAGACTGAGGGTGATAAGGGGATGCAATTCTATGATTAACATCATACTTAGCAAGCATTTTACGGAAAGCACCATGAATACAATGTGAACCACCATCCGTCATTAAATATCTAGGGACTCCAAATCTTGGGAAAATGACTTCTTTAAGCATTTTAATAGAAGTGTTATGATCAGCACTACTAGTTGCAATAGCTTCTACCCACTTAGTAACGTAATCAACAGCAACTAAAATATGTGTATAACCATTAGAGGAAGGAAAAGGTCCCATATAATCAAAGCCCCAAACATCAAATGGTTCAATAACGAGTGAATAGTTCATAGGCATTTCTTGATGTCTACTAATATTACTAATTCTTTGACATTCGTCACAAGATAAGACAAACTTACGGGCATCCTTGAAGAGAGTAGGCCAATAAAAACCAGATTGCAATACCCTATGTGCAGTTCTATCTCCAGCATGGTGTCCTCCATAAGCTTCGGAGTGACACTTGCATAGGATATGTTCCTGTTCATGCTCAGGTACACAACATCTAATAACACCAGCTACTCCTTTATAAAGATGTGGGTCATCCCAAAAGTAATGCCTCAAATCATAGAAGAACTTTTTCTTTTGCTGGTATGTGAAACTAGGTGGTATAAACTTAGCAACAATGTAATTAGCATAATTAGCATACCATGGAGCAGTATGATAAGCATTTATGGCATTTAATTGCTCATCAGGAAAGCTATCATCAATAAGAAGTGGGTCATCTAGGACATTTTCTAACCTAGACAAGTTGTCTGCAACGGGGTTCTCAGCTCCCTTTCTATCAACAATATGTAAGTCAAATTCTTGTAGAAAGAGAACCCATCTAATAAGTCTAGGTTTAGCATCTTTCTTTTCCATAATATATTTAATAGCAGCATGATAAGTGTGAATAGTTACTTTAGAATCAACAATATAAGGTTTGAACTTATCACAAGCAAATACAACTGCTAGGAATTCTTTTTCAGTAGTAGCATAATTTCTTTGAGCATTGTCAAGGGTTTTACTAGCATATTGAATAACGTTTAATTTCTTATCAACTCTTTGCCCTAGAACAACACCTACAGCATAATCACTAGCATCACACATAATTTCAAAGGGTAAATTCCTATCAGGTGGCTGAACAATAGGTGCAGAGATCAATGCTTTCTTAAGTATTTCAAATGCTTCTACACAATCATCATCAAAGACAAATGGTATATGTTTTTGTAATAAATTAGTCAGAGGCCAAGAAATCTTTGAGAAGTCATTAATGAACCTCCTATAAAATCCGGCATGACCAAGGAAACTTCTTATACCTTTGATGTCCTTGGGACATGGCATCTTTTCAATAGCATCAACCTTGGCTTTATCAACTTCAATACCTCTTTCAGAAACTTTATGCCCCAAGATAATACCTTCATTAACCATAAAGTGGCACTTTTCCCAATTAAAGACAAGATTAGTTTCTTCACATCTCTGCAAAACTCGATCAAGTTTGCTCAAGCAATCATCAAAAGAAGATCCATAGACGGAGAAATCGTCCATGAAAACCTCACAAATCTTTTCACAAAAGTCAGAGAATATAGCCATCATGCATCTTTGAAAGGTAGCAGGTGCACTACATAAACCAAAAGGCATATGTCTATAAGCAAAAGTACCAAAATGGCAAGTAAAAATAGTCTTTGATTGATCTTTGGCTGACACAGGTATTTGAGAGAAACCAAAATAACCATCTAAAAAGAAAAAATGTGTATGTTTGGACAATCTTTCTAGCATTTGATCGATAAAAGGTAAGGGGTAATGATCCTTTTTTGTGGCCTTATTTAATTTGCGGACCATCTTATAACCTGTAATAATTCTTTGAGGAATCAATTCATATTTATCATTAGGAACGACAGTAATACCTCCCTTCTTAGGGACACAATGGACAGGACTTACCCACTGACTATCAGCAACGGGATAAATTATACCTGAAGGAAATATGCCCTAGAGGCAATAATAATGTTATTATTTTATTTCCTTATATCATGATAAATTTTTATTATTCATGCTAGAATTG
The DNA here is from genome assembly GCF_003073215.2 of Triticum urartu. NCBI lineage: Eukaryota > Viridiplantae > Streptophyta > Magnoliopsida > Poales > Poaceae > Triticum > Triticum urartu. Next base: position 93,794,961 of record NC_053025.1, read on the forward strand.
CATTATCCAGAAACATAATACTTGTGTGAATACATAGACAAACCAAACGTCACTAGTATGCCTCTACTTGACTAGCTCGTTAATCGAAGATGGTTATGTTTCCTAACCATAGACATGTGTTGTCATTTGATTAATGGGATCACATCATTAGGAGAATGATGTGGTTGACGTGACCCATTCCATTAGCTTAGCACCCGATCGTTTAGTATGTTGCTATTGCTTTCTTCATGACTTATACATGTTCCTATGACTATGAGATTATGCAACTCCCGTTTACCGGAGGAACACTTTGTGTGCTACCAAACATCACAACGTAACTAGGTGATTATAAAGGAGCTCTACAGGTGTCTCCAAAGGTGAATGTTGGGTTGGCGTATTTCGAGATTAGGATTTGTCACTCCGATTGTCGGAGAGGTATCTCTGGGCCCTCTCGGTAATGCACATCACATAAGCCTTGCAAGCATTACAACTAATGAGTTAGTTGCGAGATGATGTATTACGAAACGAGTAAAGAGACTTGCCGGTAACGAGATTGAACTAGGTATTGAGATACCGACGATCGAATCTCGGGCAAGTAACATACCGATGACAAAGGGAACAACGTATGTTGTTATGCGGTCTGACCGATAAAGATCTTCGTAGAATATGTAGGAGCCAATATGAGCATCCAGGTTCCGCTATTGGTTATTGACCGGAGACGTGTCTCGGTCATGTCTACATTGTTCTCGAACCCGTAGGGTCCACACGCTTAAGGTTTCGATGATAGTTATATTATGAGTTTATGAGTTTTTATGTACCGAAGTTAGTTCGGAGTCTCGGATGTGATCACGGACATGACGAGGAGTCTCGAAATGCTCGAGACATAAAGATTGATATATTGGATGGCTATATTCGGACACGGAAGTGTTCCGGGTAATTTCGGAGAAAACCGGAGAGCCGGAGGGTTACCGGAACCCCCCCGGAGAAGTAATGGGCCATATGGGCCTTAGTGGAGAGAGAGAGGGGCAGCCAAAGGTGGTCCGCGCGCCTCCGCCCCCTGGTACGAATTGGACTAGGAGAGGGGGGGCGGCGCCCCCCTTTCCTTCTCCCTCCCCACTCCTGCTAGGAGGAGGACTCCTCCTTGGCGCGCCATAGGGGCCGGCCGGCCTCCTCCCCTTGCTCCTTTATATACAGGGGCAGGGGGCACCCCTAGACACACAAGTTGATCCACGTGATCATATTCTTAGCCGTGTGCGGTGCCCCCTTCCACCATAATCCTCAATAATATTGTAGCGGTGCTTAGGCGAAGCCCTGCGACGGTAGTACATCAAGATCGTCACCACGCCGTCGTGCTGACGGAACTCTTCCCCGACACTTTGCTGGATCGGAGTTCGGGGATCATCATCGAGCTGAACGTGTGCTAGAACTCGGAGGTGCCGTAGTTTCGGTGCTTGATCGGTCGGGCCATGAAGACGTACGGCTACATCAACCGCGTTGTCATAACGCTTCCGCTGTCGGTCTACAAGGGTACGTAGATCACACTCTCCCCTCGTTGCTATGCATCACCATGATCTTGCGTGTGTGTAGGAATTTTTTTGAAATTACTACGTTCCCCAACAGTGGTATCAGAGCCTAGGTTTTATGTGTTGATGTTATATGCATGAGTAGAACACAAGTGAGTTGTGGGCGATATAAGTCATACTGCTTACCAGCATGCCATACTTTGGTTCGGCGGTATTGTTGGACGAAGCGGCCCGGACCGACATTACGCGTACGCTTAAGCGAGACCGGTTCTCCCGACGTGCTTTGCACAAAGGTGGCTAGCGGGTGACAGTTTCTCCAACTTTAGTTGAACCGAGTGTGGCTACGCCCGGTCCTTGCGAAGGTTATAACAACACCAACTTGACAAACTATCGTTGTGGTTTTGATGCGTAGGTGAGATTGGTTCTTGCTTAAGCCCGTAGCAGCCACGTAAAACTTGCAACAACAAAGTAGAGGATGTCTAACTTGTTTTTGCAGGGCATGTTGTGATGTGATATGGTCAAGACATGATGCTAAATTTTATTGTATGAGATGATCATGTTTTGTAACCAAGTTATTGGCAACTGGCAGGAGTCATATGGTTGTCGCTTTATTTTATGCAATGCAATTGCGCTGTAATGCTTTACTTTATCACTAAGCGGTAGCGATAGTCGTGGAAGCATAAGATTGACGAGACGACAACGATGCTATGATGGTGATCAAGGTGTCGCGCTGGTGATGATGGTGATCACGACGGTGCTTCGAAGATGGAGATCACAAGCACAAGATGATGATGGCCATATCATATCACTTATATTGATTGCATGTGATGTTTATCTTTTATGCATCTTATCTTTCTTTGATTGACAGTAGCATTTTAAGATGATCTCTCACTAATTATCAAGAAGTGTTCTCCCTGAGTATGCACCGTTGCGAAAGTTCTTCGTGCTGAGACACCACGTGATGATCGGGTGTGATAGGCTCTACGTTCAAATACAACAGGTGCAAAACAGTTGCACATCAGAATACTCAGGTTATACTTGACGAGCCAAGCATATACAGATATGGCCTCGGAACACAGAGACCGAAAGGTCGAGCGTGAATCATATAGTATATATGATCAACATAGCGGTGTTCACCAATGAAACTACTCCATCTCACATGATGATTGGACATGGTTTAGTTGATTTAGATCACGTAATCACTTAGAGGATTAGAGGGATGTCTATCTAAGTGGGAGTTCTTTAGTAATATGATTAATTGAACCTAAATTTATCATGAACTTAGCACCTGATAGTATCTTGCTTGTTTATGTTTGATTGTAGATAGATGGCCCGTGCTGTTGTTCCGTTGAATTTTAATGCGTTCCTTGAGAAAGCAAAGTTGAAAGATGATGGTAGCAATTACACGGACTGGGTTTGTAACTTGAGGATTATCCTCATTGCTGCACAGAAGAATTATGTCCTGGAAGTACCGCTGGGTGCTAGGCCTGCTGCTGGAGCAACACCAGATGTTATGAACGTCTGGCAGAGCAAAGCTGATGACTACTCGATAGTTCAGTGTGCCATGCTTTACGGCTTAGAATCAGGACTTCAACGACGTTTTGAACGTCATGGAGCATATGAGATGTTCCAGGAGTTGAAGTTAATATTTCAAGCAAATGCCCGGATTGAGAGATATGAAGTCTCCAATAAGTTCTATAGCTGCAAGATGGAGGAGAACAGTTCTGTCAGTGAGCATATACTCAAAATGTCTGGGTATAATAATCACTTGATTCAAATGGGAGTTAATATTCCAGATGATTGTGTCATTGACAGAATTCTCCAATCACTGCCACCAAGCTACAAGAGCTTCGTGATGAACTATAATATGCAAGGGATGAATAAGACTATTCCCGAGCTCTTCGCAATGCTGAAAGCTGCGGAGGTAGAAATCAAGAAGGAGCATCAAGTGTTGATGGTCAACAAGACCACTAGTTTCAAGAAAAAGGGCAAAGAGAAGAAGAAGGGGAACTTCAAAAAGAACAGCAAGCAAGTTGCTACTCAAGAGAAGAAACCCAAATCTGGACCTAAGCCTGAAACTGAGTGCTTCTACTGCAAGCAGACTGGTCACTGGAAGCGGAACTGCCCCAAGTATTTGGCGGATAAGAAGGATGGAAAGGTGAACAAAGGTATATGTGATATACATGTTATTGATGTGTACCTTACTAATGCTCGCAGTAGCACCTGGGTATTTGATACTGGTTCTGTTGCTAATATTTGCAACTAAAAACATGGACTACGGATTAAGCGAAGATTGGCTAAGGACGAGGTGACGATGCGCGTGGGAAATGGTTCCAAAGTCGATGTGATCGCAGTCGGCACGCTACCTGTACATCTACCTTCGGGATTAGTATTAGACCTAAATAATTGTTATTTGGTGCCAGCGTTAAGCATGAACATTATATCTAGATCTTGTTTGATGCGAGACGGTTATTCATTTAAATCAGAGAATAATGGTTGTTCTATTTATATGAGTAATATCTTTTATGGTCATGCACCCTTAAAGAGTGGTCTATTCTTATTAAATCTCGATAGTAGTGACACACATATTCATAATGTTGAAGCCAAAAGATACAGAGTTGATAATGATAGTGCAACTTATTTGTGGCACTGCCGTTTGGGTCATATGGGTGTAAAGCGCATGAAGAAACTCCATACTGATGGGCTTTTGGAACCACTTGATTATGAATCACTTGGTACTTGCGAACCGTGCCTTATGGGTAAGATGACAAAAACACCGTTCTCCGGTATTATGGAGAGAGCAACAGATTTGTTGGAAATCATACATACAGATGTATGTGGTCCGTTGAATGTTGAGGCTCATGGCGGATATCATTATTTTCTCACCTTCACAGATGACTTAAGCAGATATGGGTATATCTACTTAATGAAACATAAGTCTGAAACGTTTGAAAAGTTCAAAGAATTTCAGAGTGAAGTTGAAAATCATCATAACAAGAAAATAAAATTCCTACAATCTGATCGTGGAGGAGAATATTTGAGTTACGAGTTTGGTGTACATTTGAAACAATGTGGAATAGTTTCTCAACTCACGCCACCCGGAACACCACAGCGTAATGGTGTGTCCGAACGTTGTAATCGTACTTTACTAGATATGGTGCGATCTATGATGTCTCTTACTGATTTACCGCTATCGTTTGGGGATATGCTCTAGAGACGGCCGCATTCACGTTAAATAGGGCACCATCAAAATCCGTTGAGACGACGCCTTATGAACTGTGCTTTGGCAAGAAACCAAAGTTATCGTTTCTGAAAGTTTGGGGCTGCGATGCTTATGTGAAAAAGCTTCAACCTGATAAGCTCGAACCCAAATCGGAGAAATGTGTCTTCATAGGATATCCAAAGGAAACTATTGGATACACATTCTATCATAGATCCGAAGGCAAGACATTTGTTGCTAAATTCGGAAACTTTCTAGAGAAGGAGTTTCTCTCGAAAGAAGTGAGTGCGAGGAAAGTATAACTTGACGAGGTAACTGTACCTGCTCCCTTATTGGAAAGTAGTACATCACAGAAACCAGTTTCTGTGACAACTACACCAATTAGTGAGGAAGCTAATGATAATGATCATGAAACTTCAGAACAAGATACTACTGAACCTCGTAGATCAACCAGAGTAAGATCCGCGCCAGAGTGGTACGGTAATCCTGTTCTGGAAGTCATGCTACTAGATCATGATGAACCTACGAACTATGAAGAAGCGATGGTGAGCCCAGATTCCGCAAAATGGCTTGAAGCCATGAAATATGAGATGGGATCCATGTATGAGAACAAAGTATGGACTTTGGTTGACTTGCCCAATGATCGGCAAGCGATTGAGAATAAATGGATTTTCAAGAAGAAGACTGACGCTGACGGTAATGTTACTGTCTACAAAGCTTGACTTGTCGCAAAAGGTTTTCGGCAAGTTCAAGGGATTGACTACGATGAGACCTTCTCACCCGTAGTGATGCTTAAGTCTGTCCGAATCATGTTAGCAATTGCCGCATTTTATGATTATGAAATTTGGCAAATGGATGTCAAAACTGCATTCCTGAATGGATTTCTGCAAGAAGAGTTGTATATGATGCAGCCGGAAGGTTTTGTCGATCCAAAGGGAGCTAACAAAGTGTGCAAGCTCCAGTGATCCATTTATGGACTGGTGCAAGCCTCTTAGAGTTGGAATAAACACTTTGATAGTGTGATCAAAGCATTTGGTTTTATATAGACTTTTGGAGAAGCCTGTATTTACAAGAAAGTGAGTGGGAGCTCTGTAGCATTTCTGATATTATATGTAGATGACATATTACTAATCGGAAATGATAAAGAATTTCTGGATAGCATAAAAGGATACTTGAATACAAGTTTTTCAATGAAAGACCTCGGTGAAGCTGCCTATATATTGGGCATCAAGATCTATAGAGACAGATCGAGACGCTTAATTGGACTTTCACAAAGCACATACCTTGACAAAGTTTTGAAAAAGTTCAAAATGGATCAAGCAAAGAAAGCATTCTTGCCTGTGTTACAAGGTGTGAAATTGAGTAAGACTCAAAGTCCGACCAATGCAGAAGATAGATAGAAAATGAAAGATGTTCCCTATGCTTCAGCCATAGGCTCTATCATGTATGCAATGCTGTGTACCAGACCTGATGTGTGTCTTGCTATAAGTCTAGCAGGGAGATACCAAAGTAATCCAGGAGTGGATCACTGGACAGCGGTCAAGAACATCCTAAAATACCTGAAAAGGATTAAGGATATGTTTCTCATATATGGAGGTGACAAAGAGCTCATCGTAAATGGTTACGTTGATGCAAGCTTTGACACTGATCCGGACGATTCTAAATCGCAAACCGGATACGTGTTTACATTAAATGGTGGAGCTGTTAGTTGGTGCAGTTCTAAACAAAGCGTTGTGGCGGGATCTACATGTGAAGCGGAGTACATAGCTGCTTTGGAAGCAGCAAACGAAGGAGTCTAGATGAAGGAGTTCATATCCGATCTAGGTGTCATGCCTAGTGCATCGGGTCCAATGAAAATCTTTTGTGACAATACTGGTGCAATTGCCTTGGCAAAGGAATCCAGATTTCACAAGAGAACCAAGCACATCAAGAGACGCTTCAATTCCATCCGGGATCTAGTCCAGGTGGGAGACATAGAGGTTTGCAAGATACATACGGATCTGAATGTAGCAGACCCGTTGACTAAGCCTCTTCCACGAGCAAAACATGATCAGCACCAAAGCTCCATGGGTGTTAGAATCATTACTGTGTAATCTAGATTATTGACTCTAGTGCAAGTGGGAGACTCAAGGAAATATGCCCTAGAGGCAATAATAATGTTATTATTTTATTTCCTTATATCATGATAAATGTTTATTATTCATGCTAGAATTGTATTATTCGGAAACATAATACTTGTGTGAATACATAGACAAACCAAACGTCACTAGTATGCCTCTACTTGACTAGCTCGTTAATCGAAGATGGTTATGTTTCCTAACCATAGACATGTGTTGTCATTTGATTAATGGGATCACATCATTAGGAGAATGATGTGGTTGACATGACCCATTCCATTAGCTTAGCACCCGATCGTTTAGTATGTTGCTATTGCTTTCTTCATGACTTATACATGTTCCTATGACTATGAGATTATGCAACTCCCGTTTACCAGAGGAACACTTTGTGTGCTACCAAATGTCACAACGTAACTAGGTGATTATAAAGGAGCTCTACAGGTGTCTCCAAAGGTGAATGTTGGGTTGGCGTATTTCGAGATTTGGATTTGTCACTCCGATTGTCGGAGAGGTATCTCTGGGCCCTCTCGGTAATGCACATCACATAAGCCTTGCAAGCATTACAACTAATGAGTTAGTTGCGAGATGATGTATTACGAAACGAGTAAAGAGACTTGCCGGTAATGAGATTGAACTAGGTATTGAGATACCGACGATCGAATCTCGGGCAAGTAACATACCAATGACAAAGGGAACAACGTATGTTGTTATGCGGTCTGACCGATAAAGATCTTCGTAGAATATGTAGGAGCCAATATGAGCATCCAGGTTCCGCTATTGGTTATTGACCGGATACGTGTCTCGGTCATGTCTACATTGTTCTCGAACCCGTAGGGTCCGCATGCTTAAGGTTTCGATGATAGTTATATTATGAGTTTATGAGTTTTGATGTACTGAAGTTAGTTAGGAGTCCCGGATGTGATCACGGACATGACGAGGAGTCTCGAAATGGTCGAGACATAAAGATTGATATATTGGACGGCTATATTCGGACACCGGAAGTGTTCCGGGTGATTTCGGAGAAAACCGGAGAGCCGGAGGGTTACCGGAACCCCCCCGGGAGAAGTAATGGGCCATATGGGCCTTAGTGGAGAGAGAGAGGGGCAGCCAAAGGTGGGCCGCGCGCCTCCTCCCCCCGGGTCTGAATTGGACTAGGAGAGGGGGGGGCGGCGCCCCCCTTTCCTTCTCCCTCCCCACTTCTTTCCCCCTCCTAGTAGGAGTCCTACTCCTACTAGGAGGAGGACCCCTCCTTGGCGCGCCATAGGGGCCGGCCGACCTCCTCCCCTTGCTCCTTTATATACGGGGGCAGGGGGCACCCCTAGACACACAAGTTGATCCACATGATCATATTTTTAGCCGTGTGCGGTGCCCCCTTCCACCATAATCCTCGATAATATTGTAGCGGTGCTTAGGCGAAGCCCTTTGACGGTAGTACATCAAGATCGTCACCACGCCGTCGTGCTGACGGAACTCTTCCCCGACACTTTGCTGGATCGGAGTCCGGGGATCGTCATCGAGCTGAACGTCTGCTAGAACTCGGAGGTGCCGTAGTTTCGGTGCTTGATTGGTCGGGCCGTGAAGACGTACGACTACATCAACCGCGTTGTCATAACGCTTTCGCTGTTGGTCTACAAGGGTACGTAGATCACACTCTCCCCTCGTTGCTATGCATCACCATGATCTTGCGTGTGCGTAGGAATTTTTTTGAAATTACTACGTTCCCCAACAATACCTGCCTCAAGGAGCTTTAGTATTTCCGTTCTTACCACTTCCTTTATTTTAGGATTCAGCTGTTGTTGATGATCACAAACTGGTTTAGCTTCTTCTTCCAAATTTACTTTATGTTGACATAGAGTGGGACTAATGCCCTTAAGATCATCAAGAGTATACCCAATAGAAGCACGGTGCTTCTTCAGAGTTTTCAATAATCTCTCTTCCTCATGCTCTGAAAGGTTAGCACTAATAATAATAGGATATATCTTTTTCTCATCAAGATAAGCATATTTAAGAGTATGAGGCAATGGTTTGAGCTCAAACACGGGATCACCCTCGGGTGGAGGAGGATCCCCTAGGATTTCAACAGGCAAATTGTGTTTCAGAGTAGGTTCCTGTTTAAATAGTATTTCATCTATTTCCCTTCTTTCATTCATAAACATATCATTTTCATGGTCTAGCAAATATTGTTCTAAAGGATCACTAGGAGGTACGGCAATAGAGCCAAGACCAATAATTTCATCCTTACTAGGTAATTCTTCTTCACGGTGTTGTCTACAAAATTTAGAGAAATTAAATTCATGAGACATATCATCTAAACCGATGGTGACAACATCCTTTTTGCAATCTATCTTAGCATTAACAGTGTTTAAGAAGGGTCTACCAAATATAATGGGACAAAAGCTATCTTGTGGGGAACCAAGAACAAGAAAATTAGTAGGATATTTAGTTTTCCCACACAATACTTCAACATCTCTAACAATTCCCATTGGTGAAATATTATCTCTATTGGCAAGATTAATTGTGACATCAATATCTTCTATCTCAGCAGGTGCAATATCATGCATAATTTCTTTGTATAAGGTGTAAGGTATTGCACTAGCACTAGCACCCATATCACATAAGCCATGATAACAACGATCTCCTATTTTAACAGAAATAACAGGCATGCCTACCACATGTCTGTGTTTATCTTTAGCACAAGGTTTAGCAATTCTAGCAGTCCCATCAAGGAAATGAATAACATGCCCATCAATATTATCAGACAAGAGATCTTTAACAATAGCAATATCAGGTTCAACTTTAATTAGCTCAGAAGGTGTATAAGTTTTAATATTGCTTTTACGAACTATAGTTGAAGCTTTAGCATGATCCTTTATCCTGACAGGGAAAGGTGGTTTCTCAACACAAGAAGTAGGAACAATAGGATCATTATAAGTGATAGTCTTTTCTTCAACTTTAATAGGTGCAACTACTTTTACTTCTAATGGAGGATGATATTTAAACCACTTCTCCTTGGGGAGATCAACATAAGTAGCAAAAGATTCACAGAAAGAAGCTACTATCTCACAGTCAAGTCCATATTTAGTGCTAAATTTACGGAAAACATCGGTATCCATAAAAGATTTAACACAATCAAACCTAGGTGTCATACCTGACTCCATACCCTTGTCGAGGTCCCAATATTCAGAGTTGTGTTTAATTCTTTCCAATAGATCCCATTTGAATTCAATAGTCTTCATCATAAAAGAGCCAGCACAAGAAGTATCAAGCATGGTGCGATTGCTATCAGAAAGTCAAGCATAAAATTTTTGAATAATCATTTCTCTCGAGAGCTCATGATTGGGGCATGAATATAATATTAATTTAATCCTCCCCCAAGCTTGAGCGATGTTTTCTCCTTCGCGAGGCCAAAAATTATATATATATATAATTGCAATCACGAGGAACAAGATGCATAGGATAAAACTTCTGATGAAATTCCAATTTCAATCGTTTGTAATTCCATGACCCCATATCATCACATAGCCTATACCATGTCGATGCATCTCCCTTCAGAGATAAAGGGAAGACCTTCTTCTTAACAACATCTCCAGGTACACCTGCAAGCTAAAATAATCCATGAATTTCATCCACATATATTAAGTGCTCATCAGGATGCTTTGTTCCATCTCCTACAAAAGGATTAGCTAGCAGTTTTTCTATCATACCCAAAGGAATTTCGAAGCAGACATTTTAATTTTCAGTAGGTTCAGTAGGTTGAGGAGAAACTCTTTGCTCTACTGGTCGGGGTGAAGATACCCCGAACAAGCCCCTCAGAGGATTTCTTTCGATGGTAACAAGTGACGGTAAATTTCGGCACACTATATAAATTTTTCCTTACCAAATTCCACCTACCAAAAGCACTTCACTCCCCGGCAACGGCGCCAGAAAAGAGTCTTGATGACCCACAAGTATAGGGGATCTATCATAGTCCTTTCGATAAGTAAGAGTGTCGAACCCAACGAGGAGCAGAAGGAAATGATAAGCGGTTTCCAGCAAGGTATTCTCTGCAAGTACTGAAATAAGTGGTAACAGATAGTATTGTGATAGGATAATTTGTAATGAGCGACAAGTAACAAAAGTAAATAAAGTGCAGCAAGGTGGCCCAATCCTTTTTGTAGCAAAGGACAAGCCTGGACAAACTCTTATATAGAGAAAAGCGCTCCCAAGGGCACATGGGAATATCGTCAAGCTAGTTTTCATCACGTTCATATGATTAGCGTTCGGTACTTTGATAATTTGGTATGAGGGTGGACCGGTGCTTGGGTACTGTCCTTACTTGGACCAGCATCCCACTTATGATAAACCTCTATTGCAAGCATCCGCAACTACAACAAGAGTATTAAGGTAAACCTAACCATAGCATGAAACATATGGATCCAAATCAGCCCCTTACGAAGCAACGCATAAACTAGGGTTTAAGCTTCTGTCACTCTAGCAACCCATCATCTACTTATTAATTCCCAATGACTTCCTCTAGGCCCAAACAATGGTGAAGTGTCATGTAGTCGACATTCGCATGACACCACTAGAGGGATGACAGCATACATCTCATCAAAATATCAAACAATACCATATTCACATGACTACTAATAGCAAGACTTCTCCCATGTCCTCAGGAACAAACGTAACTACTCACAAAGAATAATCATGTTCATAATCAGAGGGGTATTAATATGCATATAGGATCTAAACATATGATCTTCCACCAAATAAACCAACTAGCATCAACTACAAGGAGTAATTAACAGTACTAGCAACCTACTAGCACCAATCCCAGACTTGAAGACAAGAATTGGATACAAGAGATGAACTAGGGTTTTGAGAGGAGATGGTGTTGATGAAGATGTTGATGGAAATTGCCCTCTCTTGATGAGAGGATTGTTGGTGATGACGATGGCGATGATTTCCCCCTCCCGGAGGGAAGTTTCCCCGGCAGAACAGCTCTGCCGGAGCCCTAGATTGGTTCCGCCTCGTGGCGGCGGAGTTTCGTCCGAGAAGATGGCTTATGATTTTTTCCTCATCGTAAGACTCCATATAGCATAAGATGGACATCAGAGGGATACCAGGGGGCCCACGAGGTAGGGGGCGCGTCCAGGGGGTAGGGCGCGCCCCCACCCTCGTGGGCAGGGTGTGGCCCCCCTGGTGAACTTCTTGCGCTCGGTATTTTTTATATATTTTGAAAACGTCTTCCGTGAAGTTTCAGGACTTTTAGAGCTGTGCAGAATAGGTCTCTAATATTTGCTCCTTTTCCAGCCCAAAATCCCAGCTGCCGGCATTCTCCCTCTTTATGAAACCTTGTAAAATAAGAGAGAATAGGCATAAGTATTGTGACATAATGTGTAATAACAGCCCATAATGCAATAAATATCAATATAAAAGCATGATGCAAAATGAACGTATCAACTCCCCCAAGCTTAGAGCTCGCTTGTCCTCAAGCGAAAGCCAAAATCGAAAAATATGTCCACATGTTTAGAGATAGAGGTGTCGATAAAAGTAAAATACGGACATGAGGGCATCATGATCATTCTTAGAACAACAACTTACATAATTCTTGTCATATGATTTCTTATGCTAGAGTAATAATTCAATCACAATTTCAAGTATGAATCGTAAACTTCATTGAAAACTAACAAACTATAATCTCAGTCATTGGAGCAATTGCAATTTATCATAACATAGGAAAGAGTCAATATATAAGAGCTTTTTAGCAAGTCCACATATTCAACTATCATATAGTCTTTCGCAATTGCTGACACTCACGCAATACTTATGGGTATGGAGTTTTAATCGGACACAGAGAAAGATAGGGGCTTATAGTTTTGCCTCCCAATGTTTTACCTTAGGGCTAATGTCAACAATAATAGTTCATCAAAACTCACATCCAATTAGCCATATATACCGGGATCTTTCCAACATACTGTGCTTGCCAAAGGATAAAATGTAAAAAGGAAGGGTGAAGATCACCATAACTCTTATATGCAAGGTAGGAGATAAAAGTAAAAGATAGGCCCTTCGCAGAGGGAAGCAGAGGTTTTCATGTGCTTTTATGGTTGGATGCACAAAAGCTTAATGCGAAATAACGTCACTTTATATTGCCACTTGTGATATGGACCTTTATTATGCAGTCTGTCGCTTTTATTTCTTCCATATCACACGATCGTATAAAGCTTATTTTCTCCCACGCTAATAAGTCATACATATTTAGAGAGCAATTTTTATTGCTTGCACCGGTGACAACTTACTTGGAGGATCTTACTCAATCCATAGGTAGGTATGGTGGACTCTCATGGCAAAACTAGTTTAAGGGTATTTGGAAGCACAAGTAGTATCTCTATTTGGTGCGATGAATTTGGCTAGCATGAGGGGGAAAGGCAAGCTCAACCATGTTGGATGATCCATGACAATATAATTTATCTCAGGTGTAAGAAAACATAACCCATTACATTGTCTTCCTTGTCCAACGTCAACTCTTTAGCATGCCATATTTTAATGAGTGCTCACAATCATAAAAGATGTCTAAGATAGTATGTTTATATGTGAAGACCTCTCTTTCTTTATTACTTCCTATTAATTGCAACAATGACCAAAACTATGCTTGTCAACTCTCAACAACTTTTATTCATCATACTTTTTCTATGTGAGCTCATTACTCTCCATAAGATCCACATGATCTCTTTGTTTCTTTTTATTTCTTTCTCTTTTCTTTTATTCACTTAGGATCATGGCAAAATAATCAAGCCCTTGACTCAACACTAGTTTTTATTATATATAGCTCACGGACTCGATTACATAGAGGGATCATAAAGCAAAATTCAAAACTAGATCATGCCATAAACTTTATTCTACTAGATCAAGATATTACCAAAAGGATCGAACTAAGAAAAACAGTAAAGATAAAAGTGATGGTGATACGATACCGGGGCACTCCCCCAAGCTTGGCAGTTGCCAAGAGGAGTGCCCATACCAGATACTCAATTCTTCTTTGTTGGTGGAGAAGGTGATGGTTTTGTTGATGGCGTAGGCTTGTCGTCCTTCTTCCAAGGCATAGGCTCACCATCATAGAAGGATGATCGCGTCTTCTGAAACCTCAAATCTGCAGCCAAACTCATCCTCTTGAATCTATATTCATACTCACAGTTTTGATTTTGCAGATCATAGATCTGGGCTTTGAGGTGCCCGTTTTTCTCATGAAGCTTGAAGATGGCCTCCCCAATGTCCTTGACATCTAGCTTGTGGTTGTTGGTGAACTCCGTGATCATAATGTGATTGGAATCGAGTCCACGCTCCACCATCTCCTAACACTTCAAAACTTCTTGCTCCAATGCCTCGAGACTTGGCTCCGTGCTTCCGGTCTTCCTTGGTCGCTCAACATCGCGGATGTGCAACAACCCCTCACGCATATCAATGGTTTGAGGGTGTTGCAGCACCTCCGTGAGGTAGGGATTGATGACCTTCTCGAAGAACTAGTCCTTGGGGGAACTTGAAGACGACATGATGACCTGGATCTGTCAGAAAAACAGCTCGAAACAAAAATAGGAGATTTTTGCGTGATACGGGAGTCAAAACCCCCGGGAGATTATATAATGATTTTTTACCGACCAAAATGTGTGTAGTGTAAGAAAACGGAGTCCGGAAAGCGCACGAGGTGCCCACGAGGTAGGGGGGCGCCCATTAGGGTAGGGTGCGCCCTCCACCCTCGTGGAGACCTCGTGTCCTTCCCAGACTGCTTCTTATTTTTCTATTTTTCTAAATATTCTAAAACGGAGAAATATTGCCTTAAAAACTGTTTTGGAGTTGGTTTACTTACCGTGCCACATACCTATTCCTTTTCGGGGTCTGAAATGTTCCAGAAAGTGTCCCTTATCTATTCCTCCGGGGTTATGGTTTCAATAACATTGGTTTCAACATTTATGGGATTACCTGAGATATAATGTTTGATTCTTCGACCGTTCACCACCTTCGGATTTGTGCCTTCAAAGTTGTTGATTTTTATGGCACTCGAATGATAGACCTCCTCGATAACGTAAGGACCTTCCCATTTAGAGAGAAGTTTTCCTGCAAAAAATCATAAACGAGCGTTGTGTAGCAATACATAATCACCTACATTAAACTCACGCTTTTGTATCCTTTTATCATGCCATCTTTTAACCTTTTCTTTAAACAACTTGGCATTTTCATAGGCTTGGGTTCTCCATTCATCGAGTGAGCTAATATCAAATAACCTCTTCTCACCGGCAAGTTTAAAATCATAATTGAGCTCTTTAATAGCCCAATATGCCTTGTGTCCTAGTTCGAGAGGTAAGTGACATGCTTTTCCATAAACCATTTTATACGGAGACATACCCATAGGATTTTTATATGCAGTTCTATAGGCTCATAATGCATCATCAAGTTTCTTGGACCAATTCTTTCTAGATCTATTAACAGTCTTTTACAAAATTAATTTGAGCTCTCTATTACTCAATTCTACTTGACCACTAGACTGAGGGTGATAAGGGGATGCAATTCTATGATTAACATCATACTTAGCAAGCATTTCACGGAAAGCACCATGAATAAAATGTGAACCACCATCAGTCATTAAATATCTAGGGACTCCAAATCTTGTAAAAATGACTTCTTTAAGCATTTTAATAGAAGTGTTATGATCATCACTACTAGTTGGAATAGCTTCTACCCACTTAGTAACGTAATCAACAGCAACTAAAATATGTGTATAACCATTAGAGGAAGGAAAAGGTCCCATATAATCAAAGCCCCAAACATCAAATGGTTCAATAACGAGTGAATAGTTCATAGGCATTTCTTGATGTCTACTAATATTACCAATTCTTTGACATTCATCACAAGATAAGACAAACTTACGGGCATCCTTGAAGAGAGTAGGCCAATAAAACTGGATTGCAATACCTTATGTGCAGTTCTATCTCCAGCATGGTGTCCTCCATAAGCTTCGGAGTGACACTTGCGTTGGATCTGTTCCTGTTCATGCTCAGGTACACAACGTCTAATAACACCATCTACTCCTTCTTTATAAAGATGTGGGTCATCCCAAAAGTAATGCGTCAAATCATAGAAGAACTTTTTCTTTTGCTGGTATGTGAAACTAGGTGGACTAAACTTAGCAACAATGTAATTAGCATAATCAGCATACCATGGAGCAGTATGAGAAGCATTTATGACATTTAATTGCTCATCAGGAAAGCTATCATCAATAGGAAGTCTGTCATCAAGCACATTTTCTAACCTAGACAAGTTGTCTGCAACGGGGTTCTCAGCTCCCTTTCTATCAACAATGTGTAAGTCAAATTCTTGTAGAAAGAGAACACATCTAATAAGTCTAGGTTTAGCATATTTATTTTCCATAAGATATTTAATAGCAGCATGATAAGTGTGAATAGTTACTTTAGAATCAACAATATAATGTCTGAATTTATCACAAGCAAATACAACTGCTAAGAATTCTTTTTCAGTACTAGCATAATTTCTTTGAGCATTGTCTAGGGTTTTACTAGCATATTGAATAATGTTTAATTTCTTATCAACTCTTTGCCCTAGAACAACATCTACAGCATAATCACTAGCATCACACATAATTTCAAAGGGTAAATTCCAATCAGGTGGCTGAACAATAGGTGCAGAGATCAATGCTTTCTTAAGTATTTCAAATGCTTCTACACAATCATCATCAAAGACAAATGGTATATCTTTTTGTAATAAATTAGTCAGAGGCCGAGAAATTTTTGAGAAGTCCTTAATGAACCTCCTATAAAATCCGGCGCGACCAAGGAAACTTCTTATACTTTTGATGTCCTTGGGACATGGCATCTTTTCAATAGCATCAACCTTGGCTTTATCAACTTCAATACCTCTTTCAGAAACTTTATGCCCAAGACAATACCTTCTTTAACCATAAATGTTACTTTTCTCAATTAAAGACAAGATTAGTTTCTTCACATCTCTACAAAACTCGATCAAGGTTGCTCAAGCAATCATCAAAAGAAGATCCATAGACAGAGAAATCATCCATGAAAACCTCAAAAATCTTTCCACAAAAGTCAGAGAATATAGCCATCATGCATCTTTGAAAGGTAGCAAGTGCATTACATAAACCAAAAGGCATACATCTATAAGCAAAAGTACCAAAAGGGCAAGTAAAAGTAGTCTTTGATTGATCTTTGGCTGACACAGGTATTTGAGAGAAACCAAAATAACCATCTAAAAAGCAAAAATGTGTATGCTTGGACAATCTTTCTAGCATTTGATCGATAAAAGGTAAGGGGTAATGATCCTTTTACTGGCCTTATTTAATTTGCGGAAATCAATTACCATCTTATAACCTGTAATAATTATTTGAGGAATCAATTCATCTTTATCATTAGGAACGACAGTAATACCTCCCTTCTTAGGGACACAATGGACATGACTTACCCACTGACTATCAACAACGGGATAAATTATACCTGCCTCAAGGAGCTTTAGTATTTCCTTTCTTACCACTTCCTTCATTTTAGGATTCAGCCGTCATTGATGATCACAAACTGGTTTAGCTTCTTCTTCCAAATTTTTTTATGTTGACATAGAGTGGGACTAATGCCCTTAAGATCATCAAGAGTATACCCAATAGCAGCACGGTGCTTCTTCAGAGTTTTTAAGAATCTCTCTTCCTCATGCTCTGAAAGGTTAGCACTAATAATAACAGGATATATCTTTTTCTCATCAAGATAAGCATATTTAAGAGTATCAGGCAACAGTTTGAGCTCAAACACGGGATCACCCTTGGGTGGAGGAGGATCCCCTAGGATTTCAACAGGCAAATTGTGTTTCAGAATAGGTTCCTGTTTAAAGAATACTTCATCTATTTCCCTTCTTTCATTCATAAACATATCATTTTCATGGTCTAGCAAATATTTTTCTAAAGGATCACTAGGAGGTACGGAAATAGAGGCAAGACCAATAATTTCATCCTTACTAGGTAATTCTTCTTCACGGTGTTGTCTACAAAATTTAGAGAAATTAAATTCATGAGACATATCATCTAAACCGATGGTGACAACATCCTTTTTGCAATCTATCTTAGCATTAACAGTGTTTAAGAAGGGTCTACCAAATATAATGGGACAAAATCTATCTTGTGGGGAACCAAGAACGAGAAAATCAGCAGGATATTTTGTTTTCTCACACAAGACTTCAACATCTCTAACAATTCCCACAGGTGAAATAGTATCTCTATTGGCAAGCTTAATTGTGACATCAATATCTTCTATCTCAGCAGGTGCAGTATCATACATAATTTCTTTGTATAAGGCGTAAGGTATTGCACTAGCACTAGCACCCATATCACATAAGCCATGATAACAATGATCTCCTATTTTAAAAGAAATAACAAGCATGCCTACCACATGTCTGTTTTTATCTTTAGCACAAGGTTTAGCAATTCTAGCAGTCTCATCAAGGAAATGAATAACATGCCCATCAATATTATCAGACAAGAGATCTTTAACAATAGCAATATCAGGTTCAACTTTAATTTACTCAGAAGGCGTATAAGTTTTAATATTGCTTTTATGAACCACATTTGAAGCTTTAGCATGATCCTTTATCCTGACAGGGAAAGGTGGTTTCTCAACACAAGAAGTAGGAACAATAGGATCATTATAAGTGATAGTCTTTTCTTCGACTTTAATAGGTGCAACTACTTTTACTTCTATGGGAGGATGATATTTAAACCACTTCTCCTTGGGGAGATCAACATAAGTAGCAAAAGATTCACAGAAAGAAGCTACTATCTCAGAGTCAAGTCCATATTTAGTGCTAAATTTACGGAAAACATCGGTATCCATAAAAGATTTAACACAATCAAACCTAGGTGTCATACCTGACTCCTTACCCTTGTCGAGGTCCCAATCTTCAGAGTTGCATTTAATTCTTTAAAATAAATCCCATTTGAATTCAATAGTCTTCATCATAAAAGAGCCAGCACAAGAAGTATCAAGCATGGTGCGATTGCTATCAGAAAGCCGAGCATAAAATTTTTGAATAATCATTTCTCTCGAGAGCTCATGATTGGGGCATGAATATAACATTAATTTAATCCTCCCCCAAGCTTGAGCGATGCTTTCTCCTTCGCAAGGCCAAAAATTATATATATAATTGCGATCACGATGAACAAGATGCATAGGATAAAACTTCTGATGAAATTCCAATTTCAATCATTTGTAATTCCATGACCCCATATCATCACATAGCCTATACCATGTCGATGCATCTCCCTTCAAAGATAAAGGGAAGACCTTCTTCTTAAGAACATCTCCGGGTACACCTGCAAGCTAAAATAATCCACGAACTTCATCCACATATATTAAGTGCTCATTAGGATGCTTTGTTCCATCTCCTACAAAAGGATTAGCTAGCAGTTTTTCTATCATACCCGAAGGAATTTCGAAGCAGACATTTTAATTTTCAGTAAGTTCAGTAGGTTGATGAGCAAATCTTTGCTCTACTGGTTGGGGTGAAGATACCCCGAACAAGCCCCTCAGAGGATTACTTTCGATAGTAACAAGTGACGGTAAATTTCAGCACACTATATAAATTTTTCCTTACCAAATTCCACCTACCAAAAGCGCTTCACTCCCCGGCAACGGCGCCAGAAAAGAGTCTTGATGACCCACAAGTATAGGGAATCTATCGTAGTCCTTTCGATAAGTAAGAGTGTCGAACCCAACGAGGAGCAGAAGGAAATGATAAGCAGTTTCCAGCAAGGTATTCTCTGCAAGTACTGAAATAAGTGGTAATAGATAGTTTTGTGATAGGATAATTTTAACGAGAAACAAGTAACAAAAGTAAATAAAGTGCAGCAAGGTAGCCCAATCCTTTTTGTAGCAAAGGAAAATCCTGGACAAACTCTTATATAGAGAAAAGCGCTCCCGAGGACACATGGGAATATCGTCAAGCTAGTTTTCATCACGTTCATATGATTCACGTTCGGTACTTTGATAATTTGGTATGTGGGTGGACTGGTGCTTGGGTACTGTCCTTACTTGGACAAGCATCCCGCTTATGATTAACCTCTATTGCAAGCATCCACAACTACAACAAAAGTATTAAGGTAAACCTAACCATAGCAGGAAACATATGGATCCAAATCAGCCCCTTACGAAGCAACGCATAAACTAGGGTTTAAGCTTCTGTCACTCTAGCAACCCATCATCTACTTATTACTTCCCAATGCCTTCCTCTAGGCCCAAACAATGGTGAAGTGTCATGTAGTCGACGTTCACATGACACCACTAGAGGGATGACAACATACATCTCATCAAAATATCGAACGAATACCAAATTCACATGACTACTAATAGCAAGACTTCTCCCATGTCCTCAGGAACAAATGTAACTACTCACAAAGCATAATCATGTTCATAATCAGAGGCGTATTAATATACATATAGGATCTGAACATATGATCTTCCACCAAATAAACCAACTAGCATCAATTACAAGTAGTAATTAACACTACTAGCAACCTACTAGCACCAATCCCGGACTTGAAGACAAGAATTGGATACAAGAGATGAACTAGGGTTTTGAGAGGAGATGGTGCTGATGAAGATGTTGATGGAAATTGCCCTCTCCCGATTAGAGGAGCGTTGGTGATTACGATGGCGATGATTTCCCCCTCCCGGAGGGAAGTTTCCCCGGCAGAACAGCTCTGCCGGAGCCCTAGATTGATTCCGCCTCATGGCGGCGGAGTTTCGTCTGAGAAGATGGCTTATGATTTTTCCCTCATCGAAAGACTCCATATAGTAGAAGATGGACATCGGAGGGCCACTAGGCGGCCCATGAGGTAGGGGGGCGCGCCCAGTGGGTAGGGCGCGCCCCCCACCCTTGTGGGAAGGGTGTGGCCCCCTTGGTGAACTTCTTGCGCTCGGTATTTTTAATATATTCTGAAAACGTCTTCCCTGAAGTTTCAGGACTTTTGGAGCTGCGTAGAATAGGTCTCTAACATTTGCTCCTTTTCCAGCCCAGAATCCCAGCTGCTGGCATTCTCCCTATTTATGTAAACCTTGTAAAATAAGAGAGAATAGGCATAAGTATTGTGACATAATGTGTAATAACAGCCCATAATGCAATAAATATTGATATAAAAGCATGATGCAAAATGGATGTATCAATACCGATGATCGAATCTCGGGCAAGTAACATACCGATGACAAAGGGAACAACGTATACCAGTATGCGGTTTGACCGATAAAGATCTTCGTAGAATATGTAGAAGCCAATATGAGCATCTAGGTTCCGCTATTGGTTATTGACCGGAGATGAGTCTCGTTCATGTCTACATAGTTCTTGAACCCGTAGGGTCCGCACGCTTAACGTTCGGTGACGATCAGTATTATGTGTTTATGTGATTTGATGTACCGAAGGTAGTTTGGAGTCCTGGATGAGTTCGGGGACATGAAGAGGAGTCTCGAAATGGTCGAGACGTAAAGATCGATATATTGGACGACTATATTCAGACATCGGAAAGGTTCCGAGTGATTCGGGTATTTTTCGGAGTACCGGAGAGTTACGTGAATTCGCCGGGGAGTATATGAGCCTTATTGGGCTTTAGGGGAAAGAGAGAGGGGAGGCTGCGCGCCCCCCAAGGCTTAGTCCGAATTGGACTAGGGGGAGGGGCGGCGCACCCTCCTTCCTTCTCTTCTCTTTTCCCTTTCCTTCTCTCCAACTCCTACTACATGGAAGGGGGGGGGGAATCCTACTCCCGGTGGCAGTAGGACTCCCCTTGGGGTGCGCCTAGGAGGGCCGACCTCTCCCCCTCCTCCACTCCTTTATATACGTGGCCAGGGGGCACCCCATAGAGACAAGTTGATCATTGACCCCATAGAGAAGCCCTGCGTCGGTAGCAACATCATCACCATCATCACACCGTCGTGCTGACGAAACTCTCTTGTGAAGCTCTGCTAGATCGGAGTTCGTGGGACGTCATCGAGCTGAACGTGGGCTGAACTCGGAGGTGCTATGCGTTCAGTACTTGGATCGGTCTGATCGTGAAGACGTTCGACT
This sequence comes from Triticum urartu, assembly GCF_003073215.2. NCBI lineage: Eukaryota > Viridiplantae > Streptophyta > Magnoliopsida > Poales > Poaceae > Triticum > Triticum urartu. The sequence continues at coordinate 93,816,902 of NC_053025.1, forward strand.
ACATCAACCACGTTCTCATAACGCTTCCGCTTACGGTCTATGAGGGTACGTGGACGATACTCTTCCCTCTCGTTGCTATGCATCACCACGATCGCATGTGCGTAGGAATTTTTTTGAAATTACTACGTTCCCCAACAAGATGTTCCTTGGTGGGATCCTTATTCACATTCCGTAATTCTCGGTAATAATATTAATTAGTACCGACATCTCATCGGAGAGGGGAGAATGCTTACTGTGGCCACCACCTAAATTGCTTCCATGATAGAGAAGACATGGGACGGACATAGTCAAAGAGGGAAGGTTGCTTAACATCTCTATTGGCTCCCCGTGCCACACTGTCGACGGGGAATGTGAAGGGAAATGAGGATGGGGCGGGCTACATGAGCCCATGGGTGGCCAGAGGCATCATCGATGATGATTTTGGCGGTGGTAGGAGGTGGCATTGATGACTATGGGGGTGGTTGGCTGGGTTTAACTTCCTCCCACCAAAACCTCTAAGATTGTGTGGGGGTTTGTAGTAGACATGTTCTAGAGATGGGTTAGAGTGCTCTTACTCCAAAAAAATTATTTTCAGCTTTTTTTATGTTATAGTTATTCTAACGCATCTCTAATCAATGCCAAAAAACCTATAGGTCCAAGAATTGTTGTCTTTGGGCATAAGAGATATATAACTAATGCATATAAGGCCTTTAAATCTCAAAAGTTTTTTTGGGCAATTACAAAGAAAACCCCCTTCCTCCGAATATATTGGGAACCACTCTAGCATACAAATACTTCTCGAAACAGACTTTTGCCCCAGAGGCGAGTGCATAATCTGGTGTAGAACGGAGAGGATATCCTACGTTGATGTGCACAACTTCCTCTCATTGAATTCAATTACCTCAACCAATTTCTTAGTACATCAACACAAGAAGTGGCAAATTGGGGATGATCTATGAAGCGCCTGTCGGTGTCCTGGGAACGGGGCTCCCTAGGCTTGCCTGTCTGTGGCCCGCGGTGTGGCTAAGCTAGCAGGTCGTACGACCCAACTTCATCAACAAGGCATCCAAGACCCTCACGAGGGGCCAAGCCTCACGAGGCGGACAACACAAGACCTCCTCTGGAGTGGCCTAGTCGGGCAGGCTCACGAGGAGCGAAGATATCAAGGCGAGGCAAACCTCACGAGGCTCTCGTGACGTGAGCCATGACGATCGACACTAGGCGGGCGCCAGGCAGGCGCCAGCGCGCGCAGCGTCCTTGTTTCCTCTTTGGTGCTAAGGAAACCAGCGTAGGCGAGGAGTACCGAGGCATCAGGCAAAGGTTGCCATTTTGGTGCAACAAGACCAAGACCAGAAGGACGGCAAGACGGAGGTCATCGTGGAGCCCAAGACGGCGTCACCACCAGAGCCTTTCACAGACACAGACCACCTTTTGCCAGGATAGCTTGTACTAGCTGTCCCCCTTCAAATTTTCCCGCCATTGTTGGCTCCCTTCCCGCTCAGTATTTGGGAAGAGGACCAGGGCCTCTATAAGTAGGACTAGCCATCACCATAGGCAAGGGGGACATCTTAGATCACTCTCACCCACACAAGTTAGCCTAGCACAAGAACACGTCCACCTCAGGAGGCTGTTCTTCCCATTGTATTGTTCATCATCAGCCCAAGAGGCAATCCACCACCACCACACTGGAGTAGGGTATTACACCACAACGGTGGCCCGAACCAGTATAAATCTTGTGCCTTTCTGCATTGCAAGTGCGTCGAGTTTTCCCACGAGATCTTAGCGAGCTAGGGCGTAGATCGGTGGGAGGAAAAGACTTCACGCGCACCCCAGTGTTCAAACCTTAAGGGTTTGCCGGAACCCCACATCCAACATTTGGCGCGCTAGGTAGGGGTGCACTGTAGCTTCCCCTCCGTCGATCTGTGCTCTGTCGCCACCGCGCTTCGCCCACATGGCAGGTGCCCTGCCGCAGACTCCGACAGTCAGCATTGACGACGGAGCCAGGGGCTCTGAGCCCTGGCCCCCGCCCTGCGGCGGGTGCAGTGGCCGCCCAAGTTCAGGCCGGAGATGCCGCCGTGCTACAACGGTGCGGCGGACCCGCCAGCTTTCCTGCCAACGTACGAGGAGGCCATCCTCGAAGCCGGGGGTGATGACAAGGTCATGGCCAACTGGCTTCCCATGGCCCTCGCCGGTGAGCCATGTGCCTGGCTGCTCAACCTTCCTGGATCCACGGTGGCATCTTGGGAGGAGCTCCGCGACCTCTTCACTGCTCGCTACGCAGTGTCGGTGCACCACGCAGTCGCGGCCCTGCTGGGCGGCTCTCAAGCACCGCCGTCAGACCGCCACGCCAAGCCGTTCCTCCGTCAGATCGAGCCACCTCCAAGTGCCCGGGGCTCCGCCGGGCTAGGCTACAAGATAGGCCGACCTTACCTTCGGCTCAGAAGACCACCCTGACTCCACCGCCGGCTCTGAAATGCTCCCGATGCTCTGCACGCCCACCATCTGCAACGTGGCCATCACCAAGACCCTCATCGACGGTGGTGCTGGAATCAACTTGCTCTCCGTGGAAGCCTTCAGCCTCCTCCACGTGCCACTCGAGCGGCTCGGCCTTAGTAAGCCCTTCTCAAGTGTGGGTGGTGGAGCTGCCCACTCCCTGGGACAGATTCGCCTCCCTGTCACCTTCGGCACACGCGACAAGTACCGCACCGAGCTGGTGGACTTCGACATCGCTCGCATCGGTCTCCCGTACAACGCCATCCTCGGGTACCCGACTCTCGCTCAGTTCATGGCGGCGACTCACCTGACTTACAACCTTATGAAGATGCCAGGGAGCAAGGGCGTCCTCACCATCAAGGGGGACACTAAGGAGGCCGTAATGGCGCTCAGGCTCGCCTTCAAGACCGCGACAGCAGCACAACCCGCCGACGCCGGTGCCCCCGCGGTCAGGGAGGCCACACCCACCAAGAAGAAGCAACTATTCACCCAAGACAAGGTGGAAACCAAGCAGGTATCGGTCAGCGGGGATGGGTCTTCAGGAGCCACCTTTACCATAGGAGCCGGCCTTGACCTGGAACAAGAAGAAGCCCTGGTGAGGTTCTTGCGCGCGAACCAGGAGATATTCGCGTGGGAGCCCAATCAGCTGGTAGGGGTCCCGAGGGAGGTGATCCAGCATCATCTAAGGGTATGCCCCAACATCCGCCCCGTGAAACAGCGAGCGAGGCGGCAGTCCACTAAGAAGCAGGCCTTCATCGTCCAAGAGACACACAAGCTGGAAGCGACAGGTGCCATCCGAGAGGTTTGATACCCCGAATGGCTGGCGAACCCTGTCGTGGTGCCGAAAAAAGGCAGGAAGGAACAGATGTGTGTCGACTTCACTAATCTTAATTAAGCCTGACCTCAAGACCCGTTCCCACTCCCGCGCATCGACCAGATCTTTGACTCCACCGCCGAGTGTGACCTGCTGTGCTTCCTGGATCCGTTCTCAGGGTATCATCAAATCAAGATGGCGGTGGAAGATGTGGAGAATACGGCCTTCCTGACACCATGTGGGGTGTACTGCTACACCTGCATGCCCTTCGGGCTACGCAACGCGGGCGCGACCTTTCAGAGGTTGATGCACATCGCTCTAGGGCGGCACCTCAGGAGGAATGCAGAGGCTTACGTCGATGACATCATGGTCAAGTCTCGCGAGGCAAGGACATTGATCCAAGACTTGGAGGAGACTTTTGAGAGCCTGCGCCAAGTGAACTTAAGGCTCAACCTGGAGAAGCGCGTATTCGGTGTCCCCTCCGGCAAGCTGCTGGGATTCCTCGTATCCCACAGGGGGATCGAGGCAAACCCAGAGAAGGTCAAGGCTATCGAGGACATGAGCCCGCCGCAGACCCGCAAAGGGATGCAGAAGCTAGCAGGACGGGTGACTGGTTAGGGCGTTTCATCTCCAAACTCGGAGAGCGCGCCTTACCATTCTTCAAGCTCATGAAGAGGAAGGCCCGTTCGAGTGGAACCCGGAGGCCGACCGGGCCTTCCAAGACCTCAAGAAGTACCTTACTAGCCCCCCAGTGATGGTGGCACCACGGCCCCTCGAGCCTTTGGTACTCTACCTTGCTGCCACCCCGTACTCCGCCAGCGCGGCGTTGGTGCGGTTTGGGAGGAGCGCCAAGCCAAGGGCGCACCTCGGCGGGCCAAGGCTGAAGTAGCGCGGGGTCAGGAAGGCGCAGCAAAGGCATCAGCGGTGGAAGGCCAAGCTCGGCAGGGTGGCGTCGCAGAAGCTCCTGAGGACAGTCAGGTCTGAGGGACCCTTCCACCTCAGGATATGCCACGATCTCCGCAGGACCCGAGCCTCGACAGTGTGCCAGCCCTTGTCGAACACCCAATGTACTTTGTCAGCACCGTACTACGGGACACGAGAGCGCGCTACCCCATGCCCTAGAAGCTCCTGCTCGCACTCCTGGTGGCCTCACGCAAGCTGCGACACTACTTCCAAGGCCACCCCATCAAGGTCGTCTCAGCCTACCCACTAGAAAGGATACTTAGGAGCCCTAACTCAACCACAAGGGTCGCAGAGTGGAACATCGAGTTGCAAGCATTCCAATTGGAGTTCAGCACTACCAGGGTCATCAAGGGGGGCCGCACTTGCTGACTTTGTGGCAGAATGGATGGATGCCCCGACACTTGAGGAAGGAGAAGACCGGTCCACCTCCCGAGGAAGTGAGGCCCCTGACGGTTGGGTCATGTATTTCAATGGCGCCTTCGCACACCAGGGCGCGGGGGCTGGAGCAGTGCTCATCTCGCCCACCCAAGACAAGATCTACTACGTCGTGCAACTCTACTTTCAGCACGACGAGAAGGTCTCCAACAACATCGCAAAATGCAAAGGCCTCATAGCCGGTCTGAAGGCTGCAGCGGCCCTAGGGGTGAAGCGCCTCACCGTCAGAGCTGACTCACAACTCCTCGTCAACTTCTCCAACAAGGTGTATGAGCCGAAGGACGAGCATATGGAGGCCTACCTCGCGGAGGTGCGCAAGATGGAGAAACGATTCTCGGGCCTCGAGCTGCAGCATGTGCCCCGGGGCACCAACAAGGAAGCCGACGACATCACCAGGAGAGCATCCAAGCGGCAACCGCAGGAGCCAGGTGTCTTTGAGGAGCGGCTCTTCAAGCCATCAGCCGCGCCACCTCTTTCAAACATGACTCAACCTCGGGAGGAGCTCCCCCTGCCTCCGGCCGTGGGAGCCCCGACCTGTGGACCGACCTCCGGAGCTCGGCTGCTCTTGGCGCTCGAGCCCCAGGAGGAATGCTGGACCAAGGAATTCAAGGAATACTTAACGCACGGGATGCTTCCGGAGAAGGAAGAGGAGGCAGAGCGCGTGGCTTGGCAAGCCACGACATACTGTATCCAAGACGGCGAGTTATATAGGAAGCGATCGAACGATGTCACACTGCGCTGCATATCTAGCGACCAAGGAAGGGAGTTGCTGATTGACATACACGGCGGGGACTGCGGACACCACTCGTCGTCACGGGCCCTCGTTGGCAATGTGTTCCGCATTGGATTCTACTGGCCTACAGCACTCAACGACGCAGCCGAGCTGGCAAAGTCTTGCGAAGCTTGCCAATTCCACGCCAAGTAAATCCATCAACCTGCTCAGGGCCTTCAAACTATCCCGCTCACATGGCCGTTCGCGGTCTGGGGGCTAGATATCCTAGACCCGTTCCCTCGGGCGCCAGGGGGCTACCATTACCTCTACGTCTCCATCGACAAGTTCACCAAGTGGGCGGAAGTGAAAGCCATCCGTACCATCCCAGCCGGCTCTGCTGTCAAGTTCATCAAGGGCCTCGTGAGCCGCTTTGGGGTCCCCAACCGCATCATCACAGATAACGGTTCATAGTTTACTAGCAACCTCTTCAAAACCTACTGTGCTAACCTTGGAACGCAGATCTTCTACGCTTCGGTAGCCCACCCCAGGAGCAATGGTCAGGCCGAACGTGCTAACATGGAGGTCCTGAGGGGCCTCAAGACCAGGACCTTCAAGAAGAAGCTGGAGGCCCGCGGCAGGGGCTGGCACGACGAGCTCCAGTCCGTACTGTGGTCCATCCGGACCACCGCCACCAAGCCAACGGGAGAGACTCCATTCTTCGTCGTCTACGGAGCTGAAGCGGTCCTCCCTCACGAGGTCAAGCATCGCTCTGCACGGGTCCTGGCGTTCGACGAAACGCAGTAGGACGCCACACGAGGGATGGACCTCGTGTTGGGAGAGGAACGTCGCCGCGAGATGCGCTACGGGCGGCGAGGTACCAGCAAGCACTGCGGCGATACCACTACCGCAACATCCGCTCCAGGACACTCGAGACGGGTGACCTAGTCCTGAGGCGGGTCCTCTCCAGGGAAGGGCTGCATAAGCTTTCACCAATGTGGGAGGGCCCATTCAAGGTCGTTCACATCTCCAGGCCTGGCACCGTGCGCCTGGAGACACAAGATGGAGTACCAGTCCAAAACGCCTGGAACATCCAGCACCTCTGGAAGTTTTACCCATGAAGCAAGGCCTAGAGCCTGTGAAGCAAGGCCCAGAGCCTGTGAAGAAAGGCCCAGTGCCTGTGAAGAATCGCCGCCCGTGAGTTGGGGCTGTATACGCCCCGGAGTCTCAGGAGTGCCCACCTCAGGCCCTGGGGCTCCCGCCCATGCCTAGTGGCAGCACTTAGCTCCGCGCTGGTGAGAAGACTTGAAGACTAGATTAGGTGCCGGACGTGGCTTTTGATTTGCTTTCCATATTTGGCTTCCTTTTCCTTAATCGAAATTTGCTTTTGGCATTCCTTTCTGATTTGACCCCCTCGCCTCTCGCTGCGTTTTTCCAGCTCGGGTTAGCTCGTGTTCTCTCTCTCGCATGCCTCGCGAGGGGGCTGGGCTGGTGCCCTCGCGCGCATTTTCTCCCTTCTCTGCCTTCTCGCGAGCCACCCTCGTTCGAGCTCAAAAGCTGGCGCGCCTCCCCTAGTCCGTGCCCCTCGAGTACCGTGATACAAGGCGCCAGGTCAGGACCAGGGCGAACGGCAAATCTTTTAACGCACTTCCTAATGAGCTTTTGCAGTTCCCGAGCAAATGTAGGCCACCAAGGCTAGATGGACGCAAGGAAATGAGCGCCTCGTGAGGAAGAGGGCATCCTGGATACACCAGGTTAAGTTATCTTTGCACGAAATAACGACACAACACGCACGGTGCCACAACCGAGGAACCATAGTTCGATACACGCCCCCTGGGCCCAAACTGGTTACATTCTTGATGCAGGAAAAAGAGTAAAACAAAAGCAGCGTTGCGGCAATCTGCGGAGGCATAACCCTAGCGGCACCCCGAGCCTAGCCAGATCCTTCTTCGCGCTTCACGGAGGCGCGGCGACAAGATGACCCACTGCCGCCTTCAAAGCGGGCACGGCGGCTGGTCGTGGCCACTGCTGCTGGAGCTTTCACCGGAGGAAGAGCCGCCATAGCTGGACAAGACACAGCCGCCCCCGAGGGCAGACTCGCCCTCATCCTCACCGCGACCGTCCCTGAGACCAAGCACCTCCTCACCGTCGTTCGCCTCGGGGCAGCACCCGGCACGGTGACCATCTTTCCCAAACACCCTCATGTAGAGGGTTGATTCGCCGCCATACTTGAAGTGGAGGGCGCACCGCCGGCCCAAGCCGCGCGCGCGCGAACGTCTGCCAACCGCGGGCCAGGGCTATGTTGCCTGAGGCGGAAGTCGCGACTGCAACCCAAGAGGCCTTGCTGCAGCAACCATCCGCCTGCAGCCAGAGTCCGCTTGGACCAGAGGCCGGCAGCTCGTCGGCAAAGAAGCACGGAAGTTGGAGCCAGTTGCCGGCCGGATTCTCCGACCAGACAACAAAATCCGGCGATACCTCCACTATGTGGAAACACGGACGGGGGGGCCACGCCACCAAAGCATGCCTCCCCTCGTCAACTGGATCGCCATGGCTAGGACGGCCCCCTCCGCGTGCCGCGGCGCCGCTCCGACAGCGGCCGCAACAGGGGATGCGGCGTGCTTGCACGGATGGCCACGTCCGCGCTTGGGCGCCGGCGAGCCAGGCCCCTCGCGAGGGGCTTCCCCTTCTCATCGGCAGAGAACTTCCTTCGTGGCGCCATTGGTGGCACAACGAGCAATGGAGCGAGGCAGAAGATGGGGGAAAGCGAGCAAGGAAGAGATGGGCAACGGGGGCTCCGCCCCCTCCCCATTTATAGCAAGAGAAGGTCAACCGGCACCTCCCACGATCGCAGGTATTGATGGTTTTCCTTGCATGTCGCATGGACTCGTCAAGTCGTGCAGTTGCCGAGGCAGTGTGGGGAAGTGGAGACGCCCATGTCCAATCAGCCGCCACGCGTCAACCGAGGCCGCATGCTTTTGGGGCCCGCGATGCTCCGTGCTTGACCCTTGGCTTCGCCGTGAAGCCAAGCCCGAGCGCACCTTGGGCCCGGGGGCTACTGTCAGCATCCTGGGAACGGGGGTCCCCAGAATTGCGAGGGGCCAGGCCTCATGAGGAGGACGACACAAGACCTCCTTTGGAGTGGCCTAGTCGGGCAGGCTCACGAGGAGCAGAGATATCAAGGCAAGGCAAAGTTCACGAGGCTCTCGTGACGTGAGCCATGACGATTGACACCAGGCGGGCGCTAGGCGGGCGCCAGCGCGCGGAGCGTCGTTGTTTCCTCTTTGGTGCTAAGGAAACGAGTGCAGGCAAGGAGTACCGAGGCATCAGGCAAAGGTTGCCATTTTGGTGCAACAAGACCAAGACCAGAAGGACGACAAGATGGAGGATATCGTGGAGCCCAAGATAGCGTCACCACCAAAGCCTTTCGCAGGCGCAGACCACCTTTTGTCAGGATAACTTGTACTAGTTGTCCCCTTCAAATTTGCCCGCCATTGTTGGCTCCCTTCCCGCTGAGTATTTGGGAAGAGGACCAGGGCCTCTATAAGTAGGACTAGCCATCACCATAGGCAAGGGGGACATCTTAGATCACTCTCACCCACACAAGTTAGCCTAGCACAAGAACACCTCAACCTCAGTTGGTTGTTCTTCCCATTTTATTGTTCATCATCAGCCCAAGAGGCAATCCACCACCACCACACTGGAGTAGGGTATTACACCACAACGGTGGCCCGAACCAGTATAAATCTTGTGCCTTTCTGCGTTGCAAGTGCGTCGAGTTCGCCCGCGAGATCTTAGCGAGCTAGGGCGTAGATCGGTGGGAGGAAAATACTTCACGCGCACCCCAGTGTTCGAACCTTAAGGGTTTGCCGGAACCCCACATCTGATAGTGCCAATTCTAAGTAAGTTCGGGTCAATTTTGGTGGAAAATATGAGATCCTGCTCGCTTTCACTCCAGAGCCAACTACGAAGATACATGGTCTTCTACTCTGATCACTTGAGGAAGGACAAGAAAGTAAAGAATTCTTCAAAGGAATTGGCTCTAGCGGAACAGAGGAGCGAAATATCAATAGAGGAACAAAAACCATAGGGTATGAAATTTGGTTAGGGTTGGCAGGGAATTTCCAACTGAAACATTCTTTGATTACCTTTTTCTACAATGAGGAAGAGCCCAAGTTGTTGTAGCTAGTTTTGAAAAGGGAATGAATCTCAATTTGGTACCTGTTCTTTACATGAACCATCTTAACTAATATTTTCTTAATTATACCTACATATACCTCATTCTTACGAGAAAGAGAAGGGGCCATAGAGATAAAAAAATTGTAAACAAAACAAATCCACACTTTGGGAAGGTGAGACGAACTAACAATTCCTTTCGTTGTGTATCCTCGATTGATGCAGCTTCAGATACTTCTTGAAAACAATATGGGGTGTGAATTGGTATACAAGATTCAAAATAGAGTGGGTGGTTCTATTGAATAAGGAATTATAATTCAAATCGGAAGAGAAAAGGTTTGTAACCTACATATCATACGAGAACACATTACACCACAAGTCAAATGCCACTTGAGGTACATGTATGCATCCATTTCATTAGATGATCCAATGCAAAAAAGTATGATATTTCTATTTTAGCACTCATCATATAGAAAATGTAATACTAAAGCAACAACGCCAAATGGTACAAGGTGCTGAGGAAATCCCCATTCGACTTAACTAATTAAAGGAAGACACCACACAATGAGCAAGATCAACATAGCACCATGAGTGCGCCGTTGGACATCACTAGCATGTCAGCATGCATAAGCACATGAGTGATTGGACCACAACTAAAAAAAACCTAAGAATAGACAACCTATAAACTGGCAAATCCTGGATGAAACCACCGAATTATGCTTGAGAGTCACACAAAACTATCGTACAAGAGAGGGCCATCTACCCCCCCCCCCCCCCCCCCCCCCCCCCCCCCCCCCGCTCCAAACCTAGGAGTGTCGTCCTGATGTCGCTTGAAGCTACGTCGGTATTTCCCCAAAGAGGAAGGGATGATACAACACATCGGCGATAGGTATTTTCCTCGGAAGTGAAACCAAGGTTATCGAACCAGTAGGAGAACCAAGCAACACAACGTAAACAGCCCCTGCACACAAATAAGAACACCTCGCCACCTGACGTGTTAAAGGGGTTATCAATCCCTTTCGGGGTACGGCGCCAGAAATTGCGTGATGAAGGGAGAAAGTTGAAGGAAATATGCCCTAGAGGCAACAATAAAGTTGTTATTTATATTTCCTCATATCATGATAAATGTTTATTATTCATGCTAGAATTGTATTAACCGGAAACTTAGTACATGTGTGAATACATAGACAAACATAGTGTCACTAGTATGCCTCTACTTGACTACCTCGTTGAATCAAAGATGGTTAAGTTTCCTAGCCATAGACATGAGTTGTCAGTTGATTAACGGGATCACATCATTAGAGAATGTTGTGATTGACTTGATGATACGTCTCCAACGTATCTATAATTTTTGATTGCTCCATGCTATTATATTATCTATTTTGGATGTTAATGGGCTTTATTTTACACTTTTATATCATTTTTGGGACTAACCTACTAACCGAAAGGCCCAGCCCAAATTGTTGTTTTTCTGCCTATTTTAGGGTTTCGAAGAAAAGGAATATCAAACGGAGTCCAAACGGAATGAAACCTTCGGGAACGTGATTTTCTCAACAAACGTGATCCAGGAGACTTGGAGTGGGCGTCAAGAAACGATCGAGGAGGGAACGAGGCAGGGGGCGCGCCTACCCCCCTGGGCACGCCCTCCACCTTCGTGGGGCCCCCGTTGCTCCACCGACATACTTCTTCCTCCTATATATATCCATGTATCCCCCAAACATCCAGGAGCACCACGAAAACCTAATTCCACCGCCGCAACCTTCTGTACCCGAGAGATCCCATCTCGGGGCCTTTTCCGGAGCTCCGCCAGAGGGGGCATTGATCACGAAGGGCCTCTACATCAACTCCATGGCCTCTCCGGTGATGTGTGAGTAGTTTACTTCAGACCTTCGGGTCCATAGTTATTAGCTAGATATCTTCTTCTCTCTTTTTGGATCTCAATACAAAGTTCTAATTGATTCTCTTGGAGATCTATTCGATGTAATCTTCTTTTGCGGTGTGTTTGTCGAGATCCGATTAATTGTGGGTTTATGATCAAGTTTATCTATGAACAATATTTGAATCTCCTCTGAATTCTTTTATGTATGATTGGTTTATCTTTGCAAGTCTCTTCGAATTATCAGTTCGGTTTGGCCTACTAGATTGATCTTTCTTGCAATGCGAGAAGTGCTTAGCTTTGGGTTCAATCTTGCGGTGCTTGATCCCAGTGACAGAAAGGGAACCGACACGTATTGTATTGTTGCCATCGAGGATAAAAAGATGGGGTTTATATCATATTGCATGAGTTTATCCCTCTACATCATGTCATCTTACTTAAAGCATTACTCTGTTCTTATGAACTTAATACTCTAGATGCATGCTTGATAGCGGTCGATGTGTGGAGTATTAATAGTAGATGCAGAATCGTTTCGGTCTACTTGTCGCGGACGTGATGCCTATATACATGATCATGCCTAGATATTCTCATAACTATGCTCAATTCTATCAATTGCTCGACAGTAATTCGTTTACCCACCGTAATACTTATGCTCTTGAGAGAAGCCACTAGTGAAACCTATGGCCCCCGGGTCTATCTTCCATCATATTAATCTTCCAACACTTAGTTATTTCTTTTGCCATTTATTTTACTTTGCATATGTATTTCTCTTTATCATAAAAATACCAAAAAAATTATCTTATCATATCTATCAGATCTCACTCTCGTAAGTGACCGTGAAGGGATTGACAACCCCTTTATCGCGTGGGTTGCGAGGTTCTTATTTGTTTGTGTAGGTGCGTGGGACTCGAGCGTGATCTCCTAATGGATTGATACCTTGGTTCTCAAAAACTGAGGAAAATACTTACGCTACTTTGTTGCATCACCCTGTCCTCTTCAAGGGAAAACTAACGCAGTGCTCAAGAGGTAGCAAGAAGGATTTCTGGCGCCGTTGCCGGGGAGATTCACGCCAAGTCAAGTCAAGATTTGACTCCTAACAACGAGCCATTTTGGCACCATTTCCGGAGTCTACACACAAGTGAAGACATACCAAGTACCCATCACAAACTCTTATCCCTCGCATTACATTATTTGCCATTTGCCTCTCGTTTTCCTCTCCCCCACTTCACCCTTTCCGTTTTATTCACCCTCTCTTTTCTGTTCGCCTCTTTTTTGCTTGTTTCTTGTTTGCTCGTGTGTTGGATAGCTTGCTTGTCACGATGGCTCAAGATAATACTAAATTGTGTGACTTTACCAATACCAACAACAATTATTTTCTTAGCACTCCGATTGCTCCTCTTACCGATGCTGAATCTTGTGAAATTAATGATGCTTTGTTGAATCTTGTCATGAAAGATTAATTCGCCGGCCTTCCTAGTGAAGATGCCGCTACCCATGTAAATAGCTTTGTTGATTTGTTTGATATGCAAAAGAAGAAATATGTGGATAATGATATTGTTAAACTTACGCTATTTCCGTTTTCTCTTAGAGATCATGCTAAATCTTGGTTTTCATTTTTTCCTAAAAATAGTATTGATTCATGGAATAAGTGCAAAGATGATTTTATCTCTAAGTATTTTCCTCCCGCTAAAATAATCTCTCTTAGAAACGATATTATGAATTTTAAGCAACTTGATCATGAACATGTTGCACAATCTTGGGAGAGGATGAAATTAATGATACGTAATTGCCCTACACATGGTTTGAATTTATGGATGATTATACAGAATTTTTATGCCGGATTGAATTTTGCTTCTAGAAATCTTTTAGATTCGGTAGCGGGAGGCACTTTTATGGAAATCACTTTAGGAGAAGCTACCAAACTCCTAGATAATATTATGGTTAATTATTCTCAATGGCACACCGAAAGATCTACTAATAAAAAAGTGCATGCGATAGAAGAAATTAATGTTTTGAGTGGAAAGATGGATGAACTTATGAAATTGTTTGCTAATAAGAGTGCTCCTACTGATCCTAATGATATGCCTTTGTCTACTTTGATTGAGAATAAGAATGAATCTATGGATGTGAATTTTGTTGGTAGGAACAATTTTGGTAACAACGCGTATAGAGGTAATTTTAATTCTAGGCCGTTTCCTAGTAATTCCTCTAATAATTATGGTAATTCCTACAACAATTATTATGGAAATTTTAATAATATTCCCTCTGATTTTGAATCTACTATTAAACAATTTATTAGTTCGCAAAAGAGTTTCAATGCTTTGATTGAAGAAAATTTGCTTAAGATTGATGAGTTGGCTAGGAACGTTGATAGAATTTCTCTTGGTGTTGATTCTTTGAAACTTAGATCTATTCCACCTAAGCATGATATCAATGAGTCTCTCAAAGCCATGAGAATTTCCATTGATGAGTGCAAAGAAAGAACCGCTAGGATGCGTGCTAAGAAAGATTGCTTTGTGAAAGCGTGTTCTTCTACTTTTCATGGTAATAAGGATGAAGATGTAAAAGTGATTGATGTGTCCCCTATTAAATCTTTGTTTTGCAATATGAATCTTTATAATGATGGGACTGAAGATGAGTCACCTTTACCTAGAAGGCGTTTCAAAAATTCGGAGTTTTTAGATCTTGATGCAAAAATTGATAAAAGTGGGATTGAGGAGGTCAAAACTTTAAATAGCAATGAACCCACTATTTTGGATTTCAAGGGCTTTCATTATGACAATTGCTCTTTGATAGATTGTATTTCCTTGTTGTAATCCATGCTAAATTCTCCTCATGCTTATAGTCAAAAAAAGCTTTTACTAAACATATCGTTTATGCTTTGATGCAATCTTATGAAGAAAAACTTGAGTTGGAAGTTTCTATCCCTAGAAAACTTTATGATGAGTGATAACCTAAAATAAAAATTAAAATTAAAGATCATGAGTGCTATGCTTTGTGTGATTTGGGTGCTAGTGTTTCCACGATTCCGAAAACTTTGTGTGATTTGCTAGGTTTCTGTGATTTTGATGATTGTTCTTTAAACTTGCACCTTGCGGATTCCACTATTAAGAAAACTATGGTAAGAATTAATGATGTTCTTATTGTTGCAAATAGGAACTATGTGCCCGTAGATTTCATTGTTCTTGATATAGATTGCAATCCTTCATGTCCTATTATTCTTGGTAGACCTTTCCTTAGAACGATTGGTGCAATTATTGATATGAAGGAAGGGAATATCAAATTCCAATTTACATTAAAGAAAGTCATGGAACACTTCCCTAGAAAGAAAATTAAATTACCATATGAATCTATTATGAGATCCACTTATGGATTTCCTACCAAAGATGGAAATACCTAGATCTATCTTCGTTTTATGCCTAGCTAGGGGCGTTAAACGATTGCGCTTGTTGGGAGGCAACCCAATTTTATTTTTATTCCTTGTTTTTTGCTCCTGTTTAGTAATAAATAATTTATCTATCCTCTATTTTGGTTGTGTTTTTTGTGTTTAATTAGTGTTTGTACCAAGTAGAACCGTTGGGAAGACTTGGGGAAAGTCTTTTTGATCTTGCTGTAAAAAACAGAAACTTTAGCGCTCACGAGAATTGCTGCCTTTTTTATTTGCAGAGTTCTATTTAGTTAATTATTTTTGCATATTATCAGTAGATAAATTCCTCACGTCCAGCAATTTATTTTATAATTTTTGGGGCTCCAGAGTTTGCGTTAGCTACAGATTACTATAGACTGTTCTGTTTTTGATAGATTCTGTTTTCCTTGTGTTGTTTGCTTATTTTGATGAATCTATGGCTAGTAAAAGAGTTTATAAACCATAGAGAAGTTGGAATACAGTAGGTTTAACACCAATATAAATAAATAATGAGTTCATTACAGTACCTTGAAGTGGTGTTTTGTTTTCTTTCGCTAACGGAGCTCATGAGATTTTCTATTTTGAGTTTTGTGTTGTGAAGTTTTCAAGTTTTGGGTAAAAGTCTTGATGGATTATGGAACAAATAGTGGCAAGAGCCTAATCTTGGGGATGCCCCGGAAGGCATCCCGTCTTTCGTCTTCGTCTATCGGTAACTTTACTTGGAGCTATATTTTTATTCACGACATGATATGTGTTTTTCTTGGAGCGTCTTGTATGATTTGAGTCTTTGCTTTTTAGTTTACCACAATCATCCTTGCTATACACACCTTTTGAGAAAGACTCACATGATTTGAAATTTATTAGAATACTCCATGTGCTTCACTTATATCTTTTGAGCTATATAGTTTTGCTCTAGTGCTCCACTTATATCTTTTAGAGCACGGTGGTGGATTTGTTTTATAGAAACTATTGATCTCTCATGCTTCACTTATATTATTTTGAGAGTCCTTTAGAACAACACGGAAATTTTCTTTAATATAAAAACTTTCATAGAAGTGCATTGAATACTATGAGAAGTTTGATACTTGATAATTGTTTTGAGATATGGAGATGGTGATATTAGAGTCATGCTAGTTGAGTAGTTGTGAATTTGAGAAATACTTGTGTTGAAGTTTGTGATTCCCGTAGAATGCACGTATGGTGAACCGTTATGTGATGAAGTCGGAGCATGATTTATTTATTGATTGTCTTCCTTATGAGTGGCGGTCGGGGATGAGCGATGGTCTTTTCCTACCAATCTATCCCCCTAGGAGCATGCGCGTAATACTTTGTTTCGATAACTAATAGATTTTTGCAATAAGTATGTGATTTCTTTATGACTAATGTTGAGTCCATGGATTATACGCACTCTCACCCTTCCACCATTGCTAGCCTCTCTAGTATCGCGCAACTTTTGCTGGTACCTTAAACCCACCATATACCTTCCTCAAAACAGCCACCATACCTACCTATTATGGAATTTCCATAGCCATTCCGAGATATATTGCCATGCAACTTTCCACCGTTCCGTTATTATGACACGCTTCATCATTGTCATATTGCTTGCATGATCATGTAGTTGACATCGTATTTGTGGCAAAGCCACCGTTCATAATTCTTCATACATGTCACTCATGCATCATTGCACATCCCGGTACACCGCCGGAGGCATTCACATAGAGTCATATTCTTGTTCTAAGTATCAAGTTGTAATTCTTGAGTTGTAAGTAAATAAAGTGTGATGATCATCATTATTAGAGCATTGTCCCAGTGAGGAAAGGATGATGGAGACTATGATTCCCCCACAAGTCGGGATGAGACTCCGGACGAAAAATAAAAAAAATGAAAAGAAAAGAGGCCAAAAAGAAAATAAAGAAAGAAGGCCCAAATAAAAAAATGAGAGAAAAAGAGAGAAGGTACAATGCTACTATCCTTTTTCCTCACTTGTGCTTCAAAGTAGCACCATGATCTTCATGATAGAGAGTCTCCTGTGATATCACTTTCATATACTAGTGGAAATTTTTCATTATAGAACTTGGCCTGTATATTCCAATGATGGGCTTCCTCAAAAGGCCCTAGGTCTTCATGAGCAAGCAAGTTGGATGCACACCCACTTAGTTTCTTTTGTCGAGCTTTCATATACTTATAGCTCTAGTGCATTCGTTGCATGGCAATCCCTACTCACTCACATTGATATCTATTGATGGGCATCTCCATAGCCCGTTGATACGCCTAGTTGATGTGAGACTATCTTCTCCTTTTTTGTCTTCTCCACAACCACCATTCTATTCCACATATAGTGCTATATCCATGGCTCACACTCATATATTGCGTGAAGATTGAAAAAGTTTGAAAACATCAAAAGTACGAAACAATTGCTTGGCTTGTCATTGGGGTTGTGCATGATTTAAATATTTTGTGTGGTGAAGATAGAGCATAGCCAGACTATATGATTTTGTAGGGATAACTTTCTTTGTCCATGTTATTTTGAGAAGACATGATTGCTTAGTTAGTGCGCTTGAAGTATTATTATTTCTTTGTCAATATTAAACTTTTATCTTGAATCTTTCGGATCTGAACATTCATGCCACAATAAAGAAAAATTACATTGAGAAATATGTTAGAAAGCATTCCACATCAAAAATTCTTCTTTTATCATTTACCTACTCGAGGACGGGCAGGAATTAAGCTTGGGGATGCTTGATATGTCTCCAACGTATCTATAATTTTTGATTGCTCCGTGCTATTATATTATCTATTTTGGATGTTAATGGTTTTACACTTTTATATCATTTTTGGGACTAACCTACTAACCGGAGGCCCAACCCAAATTGCTGTTTTTTTTGCATATTTTAGGGTTTTGAAGAAAAGGAATATCAAACAGAGTCCAAACGGAATGAAACCTTTGGGAACGTGATTTTCTCAACAAACGTGATTCAGGAGACTTGGAGTGGGCATCAAGAAACGATCGAGGAGAGCACGAGGCAGGGGGGCACGGCTACCCCCCCTGGGCGCGCCCTCCACCCTCGTGGGCCCGTCGTTGCTCCACCGACGTACTTCTTCCTCCTATATATATCCACGTATCCCCCAAACATCCAGGAGCACCACGAAAACCTAATCCCACTGCCGCAACCTTCTGTACCCGAGAGATCCCATCTTGGGGCCTTTTCCGGAGTTCCGCCAGAGGGGGCATTGATCACGGAGGGCCTCTACATCAACTCCATGGCCTCTCTGGTGATGTGTGAGTACTTTACTTCAGACCTTCGGGTCCATAGTTATTAGCTAGATGGCTTCTTCTCTCTCTTTGGATCTCAATACAAAGTTCTAATCGATTCTCTTGGAGATCTATTTGATGTAATCTTCTTTTGCAGTGTGTTTGTCGAGATCCGATGAATTGTGGGTTTATGATCAAGTTTAACTATGAACAATATTTGAATCTCCTCCGAATTATTTTATGTATGATTGGTTTATCTTTGCAAGTCTCTTCGAATTATCGGTTTGGTTTGGCCTACTAGATTGATCTTTCTTAAAATGGGAGAAGTGTTTAGCTTTGGGTTCAATCTTTTGGTGCTCGATCCTAGTCATAGAA
Source organism: Triticum urartu (assembly GCF_003073215.2). NCBI lineage: Eukaryota > Viridiplantae > Streptophyta > Magnoliopsida > Poales > Poaceae > Triticum > Triticum urartu. The sequence continues at coordinate 93,835,378 of NC_053025.1, forward strand.
AGGTAACTGACACGTATTGTATTGCTGCCATCGAGGATAAAAAGATGGGGTTTATATCATATTGCATGAGGTTATCCCTCTACATCATGTCATCTTACTTAAAGCATTACTCTGTTCTTATGAACTTAATACTCTAGATGCATCCTGGATAGTGGTCGATGTGTGGAGTAATAGTAGTAGATGCAGAATCGTTTCGGTCTACTTGTCGCGGACGTGATGCCTATATACATGATCATGCCTAGATATTCTCATAACTATGCTCAATTCTACCAATTGCTCGACAGTAATTCATTTACCCACTGTAATAACTATGCTCTTGAGAGAAGCCACTAGTGAAACCTATGCCCCCCGGATCTATCTTCCATCATATTAATCTTCCAACACTTAGTTATTTATTTTGCCGTTTATTTTACTTTGCATCTTTATTTCTCTTTATCATAAAAATACCAAAAATATTATCTTATCATATCTATCAGATCTCACTCTCATAAGTGACCGTCAAGGGATTGACAACCCCTTTATCGCGTTGGTTGCGAGGTTCTTATTTGATTGTGTAGGTGCGTGGGACTCGAGCATGATATCCTACTGGATTGATACCTTGGTTCTCAAAAACTGAGGGAAATACTTATGCTACTTTGCTGCATCACCCTTTCCTCTTCAAGGGAAAACCAACGCAGTGCTCAAGAGGTAGCACTTGACCCATTCCGTTAGCTTAGCACAATGATCGTTTAGTTTGTTGCTATTGCTTTCTCCATAACTTATACATGTTCCTATAACTATGAGATCAGGCACCTCCCGAATACCGGAGGAACACTTTGTGTGCTACCAAAGGTCACAACGTAACTGGGTGATTATAAAGGTGCTCTACAGGTGTCTCCGATGGTGTTTGTTGAGTTGGCATAGATCGAGATTAGGATTTGTCACTCCGATTGTCGGAGAGATATCTCTGGGCCCTCTCGGTAATGCACATCAAAATAAGCCTTGCAAGCAATGTGACTAATGAGTTAGTTGCAGGATGATGCATTACGGAATGAGTAAAGAGACTTGCCGGTAACGAGATTGAACTAGGTATTGAGATACCGACGATCGAATCTCGGGCAAGTAACATACCGATGACAAAGGAAACAACGTATATCATTATGCGGTTTGACCGATAAAGATCTTCGAAGAATATGTGGGAGCCAATATGAACATCCAGGTTCCGCTATTGGTTATTGACCGGAGACGTGTCTCGGTCATGTCTACATAGTTCTCGAACCCGTAGGGTCCGCACGCTTAACCTTCGGTGACGATTGGTATTATGAGTTTATGTGTTTTGATGAACCGAAGGTTGTTCGGAGTCTCGGATGTGATCACGGGCATGACGAGGAGTCTCTAAACGGTCGAGACATAAAGATCGATATATTGGAAGCCTATGTTTTGGACATCAGAAAGGTTCCGAGTGAGTTTGGGCATATACCGGAGTACCGGGGGGTTACCGGAACCCCCCGGGGAGTACATGGGCCCTAATGGGCCTTAGTGGAGAGAGAGAGGCATCCAGGGTAGGCCGCGCGCCCCCTCCCCCACTGTTCCTAATTGGACTAGGAAGGGGGCCCTTTCCTTCCTCCTTCTCTCCCCCTTCCTTCTCTCCTAGTCCAACTAGGGAAGGGGGGGAATCCTAATTTGGGAGGGAGTAGGACTCCTCCAAGGTGCGCCATAGAGGTCCGACACTCCCCCTTCCTCCACTCCTTTATATACGGGGGAGGGGGCACCCCATAGACACAGGTTGATCATTGATCTCTTAGCCGTGTGCGGTGCCCCCCTCCACCATAATCCACCTCAGTCATATCGTAGCGGTGCTTAGGAAAAGCCCTGTTCCAGTAGCATCATCATCACCATCATCATGCCGTCGTGCTGACGAAGCTCCCCCTTGACACTGCTAGATCATGAGTTCATGGGACGTCACCGAGCCGAATGTGTGCAGATCGCAGAGGTGCCGTACTTTCGGTACTAGGATCGGTCGATCGTGAAGACATACGACTACATCAACTGCGTTGTCATAACGCTTCCGCTTATGATCTACGAGGGTACGTAGACAATACTCTCCCCTCTCGTTGCTATGCATCACCATGATCTTGCGCGTGCGTAGGAATTTTTTTTGAAATTACTGCGTTCCCCAACAGTGGTATCAGAGCCAGGTTTATGCGTAGATGTTATATGCACGAGTAGAACACAAAGGAGTTGTGAGCGTGGGTATATACATATTATATTGCTTGTCATCACTAGTTGTTTCTTGATTCGGCGATATTGTTGGATGAAGCGGCCCAGACCGACATTACGCATATGCTTACGCGAGACTGGTTCTATCAACGTGCTTCACACACAGGTGGCTGGTGGGTGTCAGTTTCTCCAACTTCAGTTGAATCGGATTCAATGAAACAGGGTTCTTTCTGAAGATCAAAAAGCAATCACTATACCGCGTTGTGGTTTTTGATGCGTAGGTAAGAACGGTTCTTGCTTAGCCTGTAGCAGCCACGTAAAACTTGCAACAACAAAGTAGAGGACGTCTAACTTGATGTGATATGGTCAAGACATGATGCTAAATTTTATTGTATGAGATGATCATGTTTTGTAACATAGTTACCGGCAACTGGAAGGAGCCATATGGTTGTCGCTTTATTGTATGAAATGCAATCACCATGTAATTGCTTTACTTTATCACTAAGCGGTAGCGATAGTCGTAGAAGCAATAGTTAGCGAGACGACAACAATGCTTTGATGGAGATCAAGGTATCAAGCCGGCAACGATGGTGATCATGACGGTGCTTTGGAGATGGAGATCAAAGGCACAAGATGATGATGGCCATATCATATCACTTATATTGATTGCATCTGATGTTTATCCTTTATGCATCTTATTTTTTTAGTTCGGCAGTAGCATTGTAAGATGACTTCTCACTAAATTTCAAGGTATAAGTGTTCTCCCTAAGTATGCACCGTTGCTACAGTTCGTCGTGCCGAGACACCACGTGATAATCGGGTGTGATAAGCTCTACGTTCACGTACAACGGGTGCAAGCCAGTTTTGCACATGCAGAATACTCGGGTTAAACTTGACGAGACTAGCATATGAAGATATGGCCTCGGAACACTAAGACTGAAAGGTCGAGCGTGAATCATATAGAAGATATTATCAACATAGTGATGTTCACCATTGAAAACTAATCCATCTCACGTGATGATCGGACATGGTTTAGTTGATATGGATCACGTGATCACTTAGATGATTAGAGAGATGTCTATCTAAGTGGGAGTTCTAAGTAATTTGATCAATTGAACTTTAATTTATCATGAACTTAGTACCTGATAGTATTTTGCATATCTATGTTGTTGCAGATAGATGGCCCGTGTTGTTGTTCCGTTGAATTTTAATGCGTTCCTTGAGAAAGCTAAGTTGAAAGATGATGGTAGAAACAACATGGACTGGGTCCGTAACATGAGGATTATCCTCATTGCTGCATAGAAGAATTATGTCCTGAAAGCACCGCTAGGTGATAAACCTGCTGCAGGATCAACGCTAGATGTTTTGAACACCTGGCAGAGCAAAGATGATAACTACTTGATAGTTCAGTGTGCCATGTGATGGTGTCCTGGACTAGGGGGTACTCACCACGTTGTCTCCCGATCAGTTGGATTGGGCCGAGGACCCCATGGCCGTTTGCTCATGAGCCAGTTCGGACAGCCGATGTATACACGAGGAAGATTCCACAAGACTTGGTGATCAAGACAAGGAATCCTCTTGTAACACCCCGGATATGATTTTCCTAATATGTACTCCAACTCTTGCCGTTTCCGGCGTTAAGTTATTTTATTTTCTCGGGTTCGGGTTTTTGTCTCCGTGTGTTGTTATTGTTGTCATGCATCTCATATCATGTCATCATGTGCATTGCATTTGCATACGTGTTCATCTCATGCATTCGAGCATTTTCCCCGTTGTCTGTTTTGCATTCCGGCGCTTCGTTCTCCTCCAGTGGTCATTTCTACCTTTCTTTCGTGTGTGGGGATTAAACATTTCCGGATTGGACCGAGACTTGCCAAGCGGCCTTGGTTTACTACCGGTAGACCGCCTGTCAAGTTTAGTACCATTTGGACTTCGTTTGATGCTCCAACGGTTAACCGAGGGACCAAAAAGGCCTCGTGTGTGTTGCAGCCCAACACCCCTCCATTTTGGCCCGAAACCCACCAAAACCTTCTCCATCATCTAGAGCGTTCGATCACGATCGCGTGGCCGAAAACCGCACCTCAGTTGGAGTCTCCTAACTCCCTCTACCTATAAATATGTGTCTCCTCCCGAATTTTCGCGCAGTCCAAACCCTAACCCGCTCCTCCGCGCCGCCGGACACGTCCGCCGCCGGCCGGACGCGTCCGCCACCGCCCGCGTCCAATCAGAGAGTGCCACGTGGCCCAGCCATCTCCCACCGCCGCCGGCCCGCTCGGGCCCAAGGCCGGCCCCCGCGGCCCGCCTCTCCGCCGCCGCCGCCCGTGGGAGACCGCGCGAGGTCACTGCCGTCCCGCCCGTTCGCCACCGGCCGCCGTCGCCGCCCTTCGCCGCGGAGCTCGCCGCCTCCGTCGCGGCCCCGTCCGCCGCCTCACGCCGGCGACGGTCGCCGTCCACCGCGTCGCCTCGCCGCCGCCCTGCCGCGCCAGCGCCGCCCGGCCGCGACTCCGGCCGGATCCGGTGCCCCGCTCCTCTAGCGTCCTTCTCCGGTCACCTCCTTCGGCTCCGGCGAGAGCCCTGGCCAACTTCGTAAACCGTGCCCGATCTAGATCCAGTGCTACAGTAAACCTAGGGTTGACTTCGTTTTTTCCCAAGTCTGCAGTTTATTTTGCATATTTCATCATGCTATATCTCCGCATCCGTAGCTCCGTTTTGGGCATATAGCATATCAAAATGTTCGCCGCAGAGAGCACATCATTTCATCTCATTGCATCATTTTCATTTGAGTTCATCTTGATGCCCGAAATGCTGTTAGGAGAGTGCTATTTGAGATAATTGTCAGATCTGCTCCTCCAATTAGATATTTGTCATTTTTGCCATGATTATTGTGTGCACGATATGCCCCTGAGCTCTTCATGAGTTTTGTTATATGTTTTGCCATCTATCCATTGATGCAACCCATGTATTTTTGTGATCTGTGTGGTGACGAGCACAAGCTTGCAAAGTGGAGCATTCGTTAATGCTGATTTCAGGGACTTAGCATTTCCACTAAGTCCTTGATGTGTTTATCTCATTATGCCATATGTTCATGTTGTTTCCTAGTGATCCGTGCCTCTTTTGAGGATGATCAGTAAGGATTTTTTGTTAATCTTGTAGCGCTCTTTCCATCCATGTCTTGGTTTGCAATTATGGAGCACCCTAGCTTTAGTCAATCGAGCTCTACTTTTGCCATTTCGTGAATCTGGGCAGATTGTCTACTTGTTAGCAATTTTGCCGAGGATGTTGTAGTTGATCCGTGCATGATATGTTATTGTTCTTGCCATGTCTAGCTTGTATTTTGTGTATTGTTGATGGGTGTATGCTTAGATTGTCATGTCATGCTCTGTAGTGAGTGCATCGAGCTCGTAAACATGCCTACTTGATATCTGTTTCAGCATGCTCCAGTTTTCACAAAGTCTGTGATCTGATTATGTTTTTGCCATGTTCACATGCTTGCAAATGTATTTTCTGATCCCTTTTGGCTCAAGGTCACTAAGGGACTTTTGTTAAGCTCTTTGAGTAGCTCCATGCCGTGCTTTACTTTGCCATGTTCAGGTCCTGTAGCATATAGTTTTCATACTCCAAAGAGTGCTATCTGATCTGAAATTCCAGACAAGTGTTAATTTCACCAAGTCTGAGATCTGTTTGCCAAATGCATTTTTGCCATGCTTGTTTGAACCTGTTAATGGATGAATTGGCCGTAGCTCAGTGCTAGTATTTTGTTAAGAATCATGAATGGATCCCTGCCATGTATTTTGTTGTCATGTTTGGGTGCTGTAGCATGTTCATCTTGTTGCATTTAGATGGCTACTTGCTGTAAATCGCAGACCGTGGTCATATTTGAATTGCTTGCCATTTCCAAACCGTAACTCCCATTCCGGTGATCTTTATATCGTTTTCAAGCGATTTCATATCACCTTTGCAGTGGCACACTTGGATTTCCATGTTGAGGCCAGTTTCATTCATTCCTTGTCAAATCTTGCATATGCATCACATATCGCATCCCGCATAGCATAGCATGTTTGCATCATGTTGTTTGAGTTTGCACGTGGTTGATTGTGTCCTTTTTGCTTGTTTGTCTTGTTTGGGTAGAGTCGGGAGATGAGTTCGCTAACGAGGAGCCCGTTGAGTTTGCTTTCGAGGATCTAGTCAACTCTAACAACTTTGCAGGCAAGATGATCATACCCTCGAAATCACTACTATCTTTGCTTTGCTAGATGCTTGCTCTTTTGCTATTCCTATGCTACGATGCCTACCACTTGCTTATCATGCCTCCCAAATTGCCATGTCAAACCTCTAACCCACCATGTCCTAGCAAACCATTGATTGGCTATCTTACCGCTTTGCTCAGCCCCCTTATAGCGTTGCTAGTTGCAGGTGAAGATTAGAGACCGTTCCTTGTTGGAACATTATTTACTTGTTGGGATATCATTATATTATCTTGTTATCTTAATGCATCTATATACTTGGTAAAGGGTGGAAGGCTCGGCCTCTCGCCTAGTGTTTTGTTCCACTCTTGCCGCCCTAGTTTCTGTCATATCGGTGTTATGTTCCCGGATTTTGCGTTCCTTACGCGGTTGGGTTATAATGGGAACCCCTTGATAGTTCGCCTTGAATAAAGCTTTTCCAGCAATGCCCAACCTTGGCTTTACCATTTGCCACCTAGCCTATTTTTCGCTTGGGTTTCCGGAGCCTGAGGGTCATCTTATTTAAACCCCCCCCGCGCCAGTGCTCCTCTGAGTGTTGGTCCGACCGAGTAGACTGCGGGGCCACCTCGGGGTAACTTGAGGGTTGGTTTTACTCGTAGGATGTCTCATCTGAGTGTGCCCTGAGAACGAGATATGTGCAGCTCCTATCGGGATTTGTCGGCACATTCGGGCGGTGTTGCTGGATTTGTTTTAACTTGTCGAAGTGTCTTGAAGAACCGGGATACCGAGTTTGATCGGATTGTCTCGGGAGGAGGTCTATTCCTTCGTTGACCGTAAAAGCTTGTCATGGGCTAAGTTGGGACTCCCCTGCAGGGATTTGAACTTTCGAAAGCCGTGCCCGCGGTTATGGGAAGATGGGAATTTGTTAATGTCTGGTTGTAGATAACTTGAACTTGAACTTAAATAAAATGAATCAACTGTGTGAGTTACCGTGATGGTCTCTTCTCGGCGGAGTCCGGGAAGTGAACACGGTGTTGGAGTAATGCTTGCCGCAGGATGCCCTCTAGTTACTCGCTCGTGCTTCGCCTCCTCTTCTCGCTCTCTTTTGCGAACAGGATAGCCACCATATATGCTAGTCGCTTGCTGTAGCTCCACATATTTTCCTTGCCTTACCTATTAAGCTTAAATAGTCTTGATCGTGAAGGTGCGAGATTGCTGAGTCCCTGTGGCTCATAGATTACTTCCAAACCAGATGCAGGGCCTGATGATTCCGCTCCAAATGACGCGCTTGAGCTCAAGTGGGAGTTCGACGAGGACTCACGACGATACTACGTGTCTTTCCCTGATGATCAGTAGTGGTGCCCAGTTGGGGTGATCAGGACCGTGTCGCATGTTGGGTTATCTTTTATTTTGGCGCCGTAGTCGGGCCATGAGTGTTTGAATGTTGTAATGCTATTTATATACTTTGATTGACATGGCGAGTGTAAGCCAACTATGTAACTTCCCTTTTTATTATCTATATTACATGGGATGTTGTGATGATTGCCTAACTTGCGACATTGCTTTCCATGCGGTTATGTCTCTAAGTCGTGCCTCGACACGTGGGAGCTATAGCCGCATCGAGGGCATTACACCTCTCCACCAATGTATTCGACTAGGACTCTTGTTATCCTAGGCCTCCGCTACATTATATAAGCCGAGTCCAGGCTAGTCAATAGATCATTATGACATTATTCATCATACCCTTAGGTTTTAGACCACAACATATGATCTCGAGGTAGATCAACTCTGTACTTGATACTCCATCAATATAAACAAGAGCAGGATGCAGGGTTTTACCTCCATCAAGGGGGGCGAACCTGGGTAAAACATCGTCTCCTTCGTTCCTGTTACCATTGATCTGAGAATCCACAGCTCGGGACCCCCTACCTCGAGATCTGCCAGTTTTGACACCGACAATGATGCTTTCATTGAGAGTTCCGCTGTGTGATCGGCAAAAAATCAATGGCTCGCCTGCAGATCAACTGCAGTGTCGGTGTCTTCGTCACCGGCTCGACTGGTCACCTTGGCTTGACCAAGGACTGTGCCCTGCCTCCAATCGTCATGTTCGGACGAGGGCCTTCATCAACATCAACTTCGATCTCTATCATGATCATGGAGGAATCATCCATGGAGCTCGGGGGCTCAACGTTAACATTACCCTCGGGCGACCGTGCTGTTTTTTCAAACAACGAACTTGTATCCGCTGCCACCACCTCCTTGAGCATCGCTTTGACAATTCCTTCAATGGAATTGTGCGGAATTGAGTCTACAACAACCCTGTAAATTTTGTCGCGTTCTGATGGAGCAATATCCGCTGATCTCCAATATACCGGAGCCCTGTCGAGTTTGGACGGTAATCAGGACGAGTTCAGGGCATGGTCTTGATAACCCACAAGTATAGGGCATCACAACAGTTTTCTATAAGTAAGAGTGTCGAACCCAATGAGGAGCTAAAGGCAGAACAAATATTCCCTCAAGTTCTATCGACCACCGATACAACTCTACGCACGCTCGACGTTCGCTTTACCTAGAACAAGTATGAAACTAGAAGTACTTTGTAGGTGTTGTTGGATAGTTTTGCAAAATAATAAAGATTACGTAAATAAAAAGTAGGGGCTGTTTAGATAAAGACACAACTAAATTAGTTTTAGTAAAGAGCTTGTTGTTACGAGAAAGTTATTTGTCCCTAGGCAATCGATAACTAGACCGGTAATCATTATTGCAATTTTATATGAGGGAGAGGCATAAGCTAACATACTTTCTCTACTTGGATCATATGCACTTATGATTGGAACTCTAGCAAGCATCTGCAACTACTAAAGATCATTAAGGTAAAACCCAACCATAGCATTAAAGTATCAAGTCCTCTTTATCCCATACGCAACAACCCCCTTACTCGGGTTTGTGTTTCAGTCACTCACGCAACCACTATAAGAGAATAATGAATGTATTGCAACACCCTAAATCGGGGATCCCTCACACTTGCGCGACACGGAGAGCACCATAGGACAGCACCAATAATTAAACATGCAACTCAAACCAATCTTGATCATCAAATAGCCCATAGGACAAAACGGATCTACTCAAACATCATAGGATAGCCATACATGATTGGGAAATAACATATAGCGTTGAGCACCATGTTTAAGTAGAGATTACAATGGGTAAGAGAGAGGTTACACCGCTGCATAGAGGGGGGAAGAGTTGGTGATGATGCGGTGAAGTTGTTGGTGAAGATTGCGGTGATGTTGATGGCCCCCGATGGCACTCCGGTGGCACCGGAAGCGAGGGAGAGAGAGCCCCCCTCCTCCTTCTTCTTCCTTGACCTCCTCCCTAGATGGGAGAAGGGTTTCCCCTCTGGTCTATGGCCTTTATGGCATGGGAGGGGCGAGAGCCCCTCCGAGATTGGATATGTCTATCTGTCTCTCTCTGTTTCTGCGTTCTCGCATTCTACCCTTTCACTGTTTCTTATATTCCCGGAGATCAGTAACTCCGATTGGGCTGAAATTTTAACACGATCTCTATCCGGATATTAGCTTTCTTGCAGAAAAATAAGGGCGTCAACCGGCTTACGGGGTGGCCACAAGGGCCCGGGGCGCGCCTGCCCCCTGGGGCGCGCCCCCTGCCTCGTGGCCCCCTCGGGCCTCGTCTCGCGTGGATTTTTATTCCCAAAAATCATATATATTCCAAAAAAATCTCCGTCAGTTTTTATCCCGTTTGGACTCCGTTTGATATGGATATTCTGCGAAACAAAAAACATGCAACAAACAGGAACTGGCACTGGGCACTGGATCTATATGTTAGTCCCAAAAATAGTATAAAAAGTTGCCAAAAGTATATAAAAGTTATAGACTATTGGCATGGAACAATAAAAAATTATAGATACTACAAAGACGTATCAGTATTCCCAAGCTTAATTCCTGCTCATCCTCAAGTAGGTAAATGATAAAAAAGATAAGATGTGGAATGCTACTTAGGATAATCTTGATCACATATCTAATCATGGCATGAATATTAAGATATGAGTGATTCAAAGCAATAGTCTATCATTTGACATAAAAACAATAATACTTCAAGCCAACTAATAAAGCAATCATGTCTTTTCAAAATATCATGGCCAAAGAAAATTATCCCTACAAAATCATATAGTCTGGCTACGCTCCATCTTCACCACACAAAATATTCACATCATGCACAACCCCGATGACAAGCCAAACCATTGTTTCATACTTTTGGCGTTCTCAAACCTTTTCAACTTTCACGCAATACATGAGCGTGAGCCATGGACATAGCACTATAGGTGGAATAGAATGGTGGTTGTGGAGAAGACAAAAAGGAGAAGATAGTCTCACATCAACTAGGCGTATCAACGGACTTGGAGAGGCCCATCAATAGATATCAATGTGAGTGAGTAGGGATTGCCATGGAACGGATGCACTAAGAGCTATAAGTCTATGAAAGCTCAGACTAAAAACTAAGTGGGTGTGCATCCAACTTGCTTGCTCATGAAGACCTCAGGCATTTGAGGAAGCCCATCATCAGAATATACAAGACAAGTTCTATAATGAAAATTCCCACTAGTATATGAAAGTGATAACTCAAGAGACTCTCTATATGAATAACATGGTGCTATTCTGAAGCACAAGTGTGGTAAGACGATAGTAACATTTCCCCTTCTCTCTTTTTCTCTCATTTTTTTGTTTTTTTGGTGGGCTTCTTTGGCGTGTTTTTTTATTTGGGATTCTTTGGCCTATTTTATTTATTTTTAAAGTCCGGAGTCTCATCCCGACTTGTGGGGGAATCATAATCTCCATCATCCTTTCCTCACTGGGGCAATGCTCTAATAATGATGATCATCACACTTTTATTTACTTACAACTCAATATTACAACTCGATACTAGAACAAAGATATGACTCTATATGAATGCCTCCGGCAGTGTACTGGGATGTGGAATGATCTAGCGTAGCAATGACATCAAAAAACGGACAAGCCATGAAAACATCATGCTAGCTATCTTACGATCATGCAAAGCAATATGACAATGAATGCTCAAGTCATGTATATGATGATGATGGAAGTTGCATGGCAATATATCTCGGAATGGCTATGGGAATGCCATGATAGGTAGGTATTGTGGCTGTTTTGAGGAAGGTATATGGTGGGTTTAAGGTACCGTCGAAAGTTGCGCGATACTAGAGAGGCTAGCAATGGTGGAAGGGTGAGAGTGCGTATAATCCATGGACTCAACATTAGTCATAAAGAAATCACATACTTATTGCAAAAGTCTATTAGTCATCGAAACAAAGTACTACGCGCATGCTCCTAGGGGGATAGATTGGTAGGAAAAGACCATCGCTCGTCCCCGACCGCCACTCATAAGGAAGACAATCAATAAATACCTCATGCTCCGACTTCGTTACATAATGGTTCACCATACGTGCATGCTACGGGAATCACAAACCTCAACACAAGTATTTCTACTAGTCCACAACTACCCACTAGCATGACTCTAATATCACCATCTTTATATCACAAAACTATTGCAAGGAATTAGACATATCATATTCAGTGATCTACAAGTTTTATGTAGGATTTTATGACTAACCATGTGAATGACCAATTCCTGTCATCTCTCTAAATAGATATAAGTGAAGCAAGAGAGTTTAATTCTTTCTAAAAAGAGATATGCCTGTGCTCTAACAAATATAAGTGAAGCAAAAGAGCATTCTACAAATGGCGGTTTTCTATGTAAGGAAAAACAGGCAATCCAAAATTCAAATGATATAAGTGAAGCACATGAAGCATTCTATAAAGCCATACTCAAAAGATATAAGTGAAGTGCAATGAGAATTATATAAATCAACCAAGGACTATCTCATACCAGCATGGTGCATAAAATAAAAATGAAAACTAAATGCAAAATATGCTCCAAGATTTACACATATCACATGAATGAAACGAATCCGAAAACATACCGATATTTGTTGAAGAAAGAGGGGATGCCTTCTGGGGCATACCCAAACTTAGACGCTTGATTCTCCTTGAATATTTACTTGGGGTGCCTAGGGCATCCCCAAGCTTGAGCTCTTGCCTATCTTCCTTCTTCTCATATCGAGACCTTCTCGATCATCGAACACTTCATCCACACAAAACTTCAACAGAAAACTCGGTAAGATCCGTTAGTATAATAAAGCAAATCACTACTCTAAGTACTGTTTCAAACCAATTCATATTTTGTTTTTGCATTGTGTCTACTGTAATATAACTTTTCCATGGCTTAATCCACAGATATAATTCGATAGTTTCATCAAAACAAGTAAACTATGCATCAAAAACAGAATCTGTCTAAAACAGAACAGTCTGTAATAATCTGAACATTCAACATACTTATGATACTTAAAAAATTCTTCCAAAATTAGGACAAATAAAAAATTTGTATATAAATACAGTGCAAAAAGAATCAGAACCATTTGACGTTCCAGTAAAAAATGTAAAATCGCGCACTACAGCAAAAGTTTCTGTCCTGCACCGTACAAACCAACAAGCAAAGTAAAACATCCTAAAGGCAAACCTTGGCACATTATTTTTATAATACAATGTAATTGTACAAGGGATAATTATTTTTGTTAAAAATTTTCTGTAATCAAGATTCACAAAGTTTCCGTGAGCATGAACAAAGTTCAAGGCTAGCTCCCACTTCAACAATGCTCGTCTTTCTCACTTTCGCTTTCCTTTTTGAAAAAGTTTTGGGTTCCCCTCTTTATTTTTGTTGTTTTAAAACTATATAAAAGTACTCAAAAGAATTAAATGACTCTCTAAAACTTCCGGGTTGTCTCCCTGGCAGCGGTTTCTTTAAAGCCATTAAGCTAGGCATATAGTGCTCAAGTAATGAATCCACCCGGATCCCAAGGTATATCAAAGCCAATTTTAATTTACAATGATTTGTAATTTAGTAGTGAGCACAAAGTAACATATATCATGCAAAAACGAAGTCTAACTCTCTTCCTATGCATCGGCATGTCATAAAATAATAATTCATGCACACAAAGTAAAGGCCAATGCATAGTATAAACGGTTTCTTGCAATTTTATCATGTGGGAAACATAGAGAGGTGGAGATATAGTTCATCTCTCATAATAATTGCAAGTAGGAGCAGCAAGCACATGCATATTATATCTATCAAAATCATGATGTGTAGTAGTAAAAAGCAACCCATCAATATAATCCTTAATAAGCACAAACTTCTCTGATATAGTGTAGTTTGGAGAATTCAAAAAGATAATAGGACTATCATGTGAGGGTGCAATAGCAACAATTTCATGTTTAACATAAGGAACTATAGCAAGTTCATCTCCATAAGCATAATTCATATTGGCATCTTGGCCACAAGCATAGCAAGCATCATCAAAAAGGGATAGTTCAAAATAATCAACCGGATCATAGCAATTATCATAGCATTCATCCTTTGGTAAGCATGAAGGGAAATTAAACAATGTATGAGTGGAAGAGTTACTCTCATTAGAAGGTGGGCACGGGTGATCAATCCTCTCTTCCTCCTTTTGTTCTTCGCTCTCCTCCTCATCTTTTTCATCCAATGAGCTCACAGTTTCATCAACTTCTTCTTCCATATATTCCTGCAAAATATTAGTCTCTTCTTGGACAGCGGAGACTTTCTCAATAAGCGCATTAATATAGGAATTATATTCATAATTATCATAGCAATATTTTAGGATAGCTAAATTTTCAGGCCTATAAACATCATCATCCAAAGCTTCATACTTTTCAAACAAAGATTCAATTTCATAAGCACCCTTAAAAGAAACAAATTTTTCTATTTGTTCCACATCATAGTAATCATATATACCATAAGCATAAGAAGCTAAGGTTTCATTATCATTAAATTTGGATGAAAAGGGAAGGTGTGGAGCCTTCATCCTAGAGCAACAAGTATAATCATAACTCAAGCATACTTGCCGAGCATACCACTTCAATATATAAATTTGATCCCATAATAGTTTCCCTTTTTGTGTCAAGCGATAATCCCTAAAGTATTCACGTTGATCCAACGTTACTCCCATTACCAGATTGAATGGGGTTTTCTCAGGACTATCAAAGTAGTACATAATTTCTGTCACATAACGAGCATCGAGGGTTTTAGGAGGTTCCCCATCTCCATGATTAGAAAGTACACCTAATTTTTTTGGTATTTCGTGTTCCATATCCATAACTAAAGATAAGGAACAACTAAGAATAGCAAATAAAAATTACTTAGTGATAAAGAAAACAAGCACACACGAGAATATTCACCCCACGCTATTGCTCCCCGGCAACGGCACTAGAAAAATGTCTTGATAACCCACAAGTATAGAGGATCACAACAGTTTTCGATAAGTAAGAGTGCCAAACCCAACGAGGAGCTAAAGGCAGAACAAATATTCCCTCAAGTTCTATCGACCACCGATACAACTCTACGCACTCTTGATGTTTGCTTTACCTAGAACAAGTATGAAACTAGAAGTACTTTGTAGGTGTTGTTGGATAGGTTTGCAAGATAATAAAGATTACGTAAATAAAAAGTAGGGGCTGTTTAGATAAAGACACAACTAAATTAGTTTTAGTAAAGAGCTTGTTGTTACGAGAAAGTTATTTGTCCCTAGGCAATCGATAACTAGACCGGTAATCATTATTGCAATTTTATATGGGGGAGAGCCATAAGCTAACATACTTTCTCTACATGGATCATATGCACTTATGATTGGAATTCTAGCAAGCATCTGCAACTACTAAAGATCATTAAGGTAAAATCCAACCATAGCATTAAAGTATCAAGTCCTCTTTATCCCATACGCAACAACCCCCTTACTCGAGTTTGTGTTTCAGTCACTCACGGAACCCACTATAAGCGAATCATGAACGTATTACAACACCCTATAGCGGGGATCCCTCACACTTGCGCGACACGGAGAGCACCATAGGACAGCACCAATAATTAAACATGCAACTCAAACCAATCTTGATCATCAAATAGCCCATAGGACAAAACGGATCTACTCAAACATCATAGGATAGCCATACATGATTGGGAAATAACATATAGCGTTGAGCACCATGTTTAAGTAGAGATTACAATGGGTAAGAGAGAGGTTACACCGCTGCATAGAGGGGGGAAGAGTTGGTGATGATGGCGGTGAAGTTGTTGGTTAAGATTGCGGTGATGTTGATGGCCCCCGGTGGCACTCCGGTGCCACCGGAAGCGAGGGAGAGAGAGCCCCCCTCCTCCTTCTTCTTCCTTGACCTCCTCCCTAGATGGGACAAGGGTTTCCCCTCTGGTCTATGGCCTTTATGGCATGGGAGGGGCGAGAGCCCCTCCGAGATTGGATATGTCTATCTGTCTCTCTCTGTTTCTGCATTCTCAGATTCTACCCTTTCACTGTTTCTTATATTCCCGGAGATCCGTAACTCTGATTGGGCTGAAATTTTAACACGATCTCTATCCGGATATTAGCTTTCTTGCAGAAAAAGAAGGGCATCAACCGCCTTACGGGGTGGCCACAAGGGCCCGGGGCGCGCCCCCTGCCTCGTGGCCCCCTCGGGCCTCGTCTCGCGTGGATTTTTCTTCCCAAAAATCATATATATTCCAAAAAAATCTCCGTCCGTTTTATCCCGTTTGGACTCCGTTTGATATGGATATTCTGCGAAACAAAAAACATGCAACAAACAGGAACTGGCACTGGGCACTGGATCAATATGTTAGTCCCAAAAATAGTATAAAAGGTTGCCAAAAGTATATAAAAGTTGTAGAATATTGGCATGGAACAATCAAAAATTATAGATACGATGGAGACGTATCAGGTCTCCAGAGCCCAGCTCAGAGGTTATTTGGAAGATCCAACCGTTCATCTGCTTCGGAATTTCCATATCTACCACCTCTTAAAATTTCAGCTCGATCCGACTGTTCAAACTCCGGGAACCTTCTGATTAGTGCATCATTTTTGAGATATGTTTTTTGCGCGAATACGAATCCGAACCGAGTTCATCTCTCTTCATGAACGAGATATTGGACAACCTTTTTGGAAGAATCTCTTTCTAGGGTATTGTGTTTTGTTTCCGAACACATGCTCACAAATTTTGCTCCTTTTCGGAGGTAATCTTCACCGTCACGCTGGTGTCAAACCAGTCCGGCACTATTGCTTCACGGCTGCCGACCTGCACTAGACACATCGTCGCTTTGTTTAGCCGAGCTCAACTTCTTCAGATCATCATCTCGGCGAGCCGGACTGGAGGTCGTAATCACAAAGGACAAGTCATCACCAACATCGCCACCCCACGGATCACACGGAGCGGGCACACCGGCATCGCCGCATGGTCACTTCATCAAGCCAGCATTGACCGCATCACAAGTTACGACCTGCATCGGCATGGCCGCACTGTTGCTTCTTCAAGCCGATGTCCATCACGCCGAACTATTTCAACTCCTCGGCTGACACGACAGCTGCAACGTCTCCTTACCGGCCTGCTCCGTCACCTCGGCTGGACTGGGGGCTTCACCATATCTTCATCAAACCTACTCTGGTGACTTTAGCGTCACCAACCGACATGCTTCGACTGCTCGGCTGACATGGAGGCTTCGACACCTCTGCTAGAAAGGGGACTTTGCTATTTCTTCATCAACATACCCCAGTGACTTTGGCGTCACCAGCCGACCAGCTTCGTCACGTTAGCTGGACCGGGGGCTTTGTCTCGGCAAGCCAACCTTTGCCAGCATCGCCATGTCATCGCTTTATCGCCCATCAGGCAATGGGTGTGCGGATTGAGTCCCAATTTTGGGAGTCAACTTTCTTAGGATTGCTACAACAAATAAACCAGGTGCTATTAATCCTAGCAATTTTTGCTTGTTTGGGTTTATTTTTCCCAAAGAATTATTACTCTGGTTTGTTCCATCATCTGTACACAGGTCTATCAAATGGTGGCCGCATTACCGACGGTCGCGTGGTGGTTCGGCCAGTTTCCATACATAGTTTGGCGAACGCCGCATCCAAAACTCGGACGGACCTATGAATTCAGGCTTTGCCACGCTGTGACCGCATCACGCGGACGCCCTGCATCGACATTGACTTCGGTGCCAGGCCACATATCTTTAAATAAATTAATTTTCGTAAATTAATTACGCGGTGATTTTTATATATTTATATTATTATTGTTGGACTGCACTATTTTACATGTGTAGGTAATCGACTTCGACTGCGTCACGCGGTCACTTCGGCAAGCCGACATCGTCATCCCAATCGGCCTAAATCGTCTCACGTGATCACCTTGTTGGTCGAATTGCCATATCGACATGTTCGGTTGCCTCGGGACTTCGGCATTGCTGAGGGAGCTCTACCTCATCGAGTGTTCGGCACACATGCCATATTTCTTTTATTACTCACTTTGCATAAATTATTAATTATGAACAATTTTTAAAATGTATTATTATTACCATTATCTCTGGTTTGCACTATTTCTTGTGCATAGGTAAATGATCCGGGTCGGGCAGTGTTGTCTCCTTGGCGTACAGACATACCACGTCACCTCGGCTGGACTGCGGCCTTCGTCCTCACTTCATTAAACCACGTCGGGGACTTCGGTGTCACTCTGCCGGCCTGCATTAGCCGTGCTATATCACCACTCCGGAGTGCCGAGCTCTTCGCTCCGCCATCTCGCGGCCGTCTTGGGGGATGGAACCTTGTCCCTCATCAAGCTCGGACCGCGTAGCAATGCGGAACACATTAACCAGCTAAGTCGCTTTCATGCTCAAAGTTTTAAATTTTGTTCGATTCGACCAAGCATGATACTTTTTTTGGCAAAGAGTTGTTTGTGAAAATCGTCCTTGTCAAAACTTTGTTTGTGACATACAAATTCAAATACCCCGTTTACTTAGAGGATTACTTTATGAAGCCTTTCCTCTTGCATATGATTATACTTGTATGGCTTCGTTCCTTGTTCGTGTACTATGCCACAATATGCACAGTGTTCCGCAAGCTGGGTTGCCTTGCTCCTGTGTTTACCCCTACGTTCCTAATTGTTTGGCTAGGGAGTAAAGGGAGCACCTCTGCGATTGTCACGGTCGGGTCATCCGAGCTCGGACCTCAGACTGGGTGAAGGCAAAAGCTAGCGCTCTTATTGTTTTCAACCATGGTCAGCACTCAACGGAACTCATGAGTACAAAAAATGTATTGCACAAGTCTCATAGTAGCAATGAGCAACTGAAGAAAGGTATCGGTGGGGGTACTATTTTCTTCGAAGATGCTTTTTACACTTCATCAGTAATATAGCATAAGTTCCCTGAGCGTGCTTTGTCTGCTACAGCCTTATGGCCTGATTGCCTGGTTATCGGAAACACCGTCGATATTCTCGACAGATGGAGTACATAACACTTTTCGGCCCTTGACCGAAGAGGGAGAAGTCGACGGTCGGTTAAGACGCATTTAAAGTTCGGGTGAACACATATATGATATAAGTACTTCGGTACATACAATCATTATACATAAAATTATTTTACCCAAATCACTTGGGGGCTCTTAAATTTATGTGAGCTGTTTTATAATAAGTGTTCTTCTTCTTAGTTGTTGCAAATTCTTTTTCTATCACTCCTTTTTTCGACGCGAGTGTGTGGTCAATAGCCGAGGAGCCTAATTTCTCTCTCAAAGCCTCTAGAGTTTAGTTTGCTAAACTGGCCTAACGAGAAGTACTCCACCTTCGGGATAGGAGGTTGAAGCCGTAGGCTGACCCTCCTGAAGTCTTGAGACAGGATGTGTTATGTTAAAGCAAGATAGAACCACATTTTTTAAGACCAATTTTCCGATTGGCACCGAACACTTGATCTAGTTTGGACGTCAAGTTTTTACTGATGTTTTATGGTTTTCCAAAGCCTATGGCACTTTTAAACTATTTGTGTGTTTCCGGCATAAGTCCCGCAGTGCAAAGCCGGACACCTTTAGAGATTTGGCAAAAACATTCTCTGATATTGCTATATATGCATCGGTTTCGAATTGTGTCTTTGCTCAATAGTTGGGTTGCCCGTCTCCTGTGCTTGCCTCCTACGCTCCGCTTTGTTCGGCTAGGTGTGCAAAGGGAGAACCACTATGATTGTGTTTCTAGCTCGCATGGTTAAGCGCCTTAGTGGAGAAAGCCGAAAACTAACTATCACAATAAGCGTAAATTGGTCAGCGATCCGATGACTCTATTAACCTATAAGATCGATAGAGGTCACCCCGTGTTAAATGATGGGACGATCATAATATTGGCCGAAGTGTTTACGGCTTGACCATGACTGTCACTGAACACTCACTGGGGGCTCGTAACTAGCCTCCCCAATTTAAAGCTCCTATGACTACGTGAAAGTTATAAAGCCCGCATATCTGATTACCTCGTTTCCGCTAACACAACCACCTTTGGGCACCGAGACGTCGGCTAAGGGTTGTTTTGTTATTGCGAAAACACCCTGCGTAGCATCTACAAGGGGGTGGAAGCCAACAATGGGCCACTTTCAACTGACAAATGGCTGCAACGGAGTCAAAATAAACATTTCATCGGCGTTTGTATTTCATATACGAGGGCTGCCTTCCGCAATCATCGTTATAAAGCCATAAATATGCATCAATTTGACTTAAGATTTTGGCCAAGCTGAGTTGCCTGGCTCCTGTGCTTACCCCCGCGATCTCGATTGTTCGGCTAGGTGGTAAAGGGAGCACCTCTGTGATTGTTACTATCGGGTCATCCGAGTTAGTACCTAAAACTGGGTGAAGCCGAAAGCTAGCGATCTTAAAGGATATAGTTGGTCGGCAACGACGAAAGTGAAAATTTTGGTTCATTAATACCATAGAGTTCGGGAACTTTTCCCGAACTAAATCCTCAATATTTTCCTCCCACATTGATTAGAGGTGAGGTTTCATGATCATGATCAGCATGACAACCCAAAGAAAGGAACCGATAGCAGAATTATTTTATTTGGAAGATGTTTCATATCTCTCTGCCTACCTTTTGTTTATAAAACCGTATGGCCGGATTGCCTTGTTTTCCATAAATCTTTGCCCTTATAGCAGCTTTATAAAGTAGGATAAACACTCCCCGGCTTCTGGCCAAGGAGGTTGAAGCCGATGGTCGGTCAACAAAGTTTTGTACAGTTCGGATCCGAGTATTAATGATGTAAAGTACCTGGGTACATAGAATCATTACACATAATTTGTCATTTTCCTCTGGATATCGATCCTTAATTCGGCCACCCGTGCTCGCATTAAGGCTCGGGGGTTACTGGGCTTCGAGCTTAATATTCACTAATATTAAAGGGGCACATCGATCCCCTGATCTGGTGTTTCCACCCGTCCAGTGTCTCGGGGGCTACTGCATTGCCTATTCAATGCAGAAAATTTAAATTGCAATATAGTTTTTGAGGAGATTATGATCCTCAGGTTGGTCGTCCGCACCCAACCTGAGTCTCGAGGACTTTGAATACCGCTTTTTTGTCCCAAAGTATTCTGCCGTGCTAGGAGTTGATCCTCAGGCTGATTTTGTGAATCAACCTGAGTCTCAGGGGCTACTAGGATCAGCGGTCTTATGTCATCCTTCATGTGCATCTCGGGTTTTAGACCGATACACACATTGAAGGCTACTGGCTATATATCTCGGCAGAGAATAAATGGCACCAATCAAAAATGTTGACAAAAAATCGGCCCACAGTCGGGGTGGTACACCACCTCGGAAGCAATCCGGCATAAAGCTCGGGTGCCAGTGGCTGGCTCCATAGAGGGCATTTCTGGCATTAAGCTCGGCTAAACTTCTTCGACTTTTTTGAGCCAAGGTGATCTATGACACCTCGGATATAGTCCGGCATGGGAGCTTGGATATAGTCCGGCGTTGGAGCTCGGATATAATCTAGCGTTGGTGCTCGGCTGCCAAAGATGTCTCGAATGCATCCGGTGTTGGAGATCGGATGCAAGAGGACACCGCCGCACGGGAACAACTTCAAACCCGAGGTGTGGCATAAAAAATAATAACAAGGCATTGATAAAGGCCGAGAACTTAAAGGGGCTCCTCGGATACCCGACGTGTAAACTCTTCGGATTTACTTTGGCGATGCTCAAGATCGAAGATGAGATGATTTGTTGAACCAGTTTTTGATGACCCACAAGTATAGGGGATCTATCATAGTCCTTTCGATAACTAAGAGTGTCGAATCCAACGAGGAGCAGAAGGAAATGATGAGCGGTTTCCAGCAAGGTATTCTCTGCAAGTACTGAAATAAGTGGTAACAGATAGTTTTGTGATAGGATAATTTGTAACGAGCAACAAGTAACAAAAGTAAATAAAGTGCAGCAAGGTGGCCCAATCCTTTTTGTAGCAAAGGACAAGTGTCCGTGTCAAAACCGGCGGATCTCGGGTAGGGGGTCCCGAACTGTGCGTCTAGGTCGGATGGTAACAGGAGGCAGGGGACACGATGTTTTACCCAGGTTCGGGCCCTCTTGATGGAGGTAAAACCCTACGTCCTGCTTGATTAATATTGATGATATGGGTAGTACAAGAGTAGATCTACCACGAGATCAGAGAGGCTAAACCCTAGAAGCTAGCCTATGGTATGATTGTTGTTCGTCCTACAGACTAAAACACTCCGGTTTATATAGGCACCTGAGAGGGCTAGGTTTACACAGAGTCAGTTACAATGGTAGGAGATCTACATATCCGTATCGCCAAGCTTGCCTTCCACGCCAAGGGAAGTCCCTTCCGGACAAGGGACGAAGTCTTCAATCTTGTATCTTCATAGTCCAGGAGTCCGGCCGAAGGTATAGTCCGGCCATCCGGACACCTCCTAATCCAGGACTCCCTCAGTAGCCCCTGAACCAGGCTTCAATGACAACGAGTCCGGCACGCAGATTGTCTTCAGCATTGCAAGGCGGGTTCCTCCTCCAAGTACTTCATAGATGATTTTGAACACAAAGGTAGTGTCCGGCTCTGCAAAATAAGTTTCCACATAATGCCATAGAGAGAATAATATTTACACAAATCTAATCTGCTGACGTATTCTGTAGCGTGACATCACACCACGGCCATGTCTTTATTCGAATCGTTTTATTGTCCCACCTTAGCGCGTTTAGCGAGGCGGTTTCCTTGGCACGTCTTGTTAAAGAAGAGATCGTGTCCCCTTATTCCGGGATTCTCATCAACACGGGCATGGGTAACCCAACCGTACCCGTTGGTATATTTTCTCGATCAAAGGCGAGTCCCAAACGGTCACGGGGAAGGCCCTTGGTATTCAACCTCTTATAAAGAGACCAAGGCCTTACTCCTTTCTTTCAATCTCAAACGGGTTCTCCCTTCGCCTCGAGTTCCAACACCCAAGGCTCCAGATTTCAGGCACTTCGGACCTTCGACAATGTCCGGTTCCGACCTTCGAGGCTGATGGATGCCTTCCTCCGTCACGGAGGAGGACGTGCTGAAGTTGAGAGAGGCCAGGTTCTTGACCGGGGAAATCTCGCATAGGCTGCCTGCTTAAGGGCAGTTCATTCCCACTCCCAAGCCCGGTGAGAGTGTGGTGTTCTTGTCTCACTTCCTTCGGGGGCTAGGCTTCCCAACGGATCCCTTCGTGAGGGGGCTCATGTATTATTATGGGCTGGAATTTCACAACTTAGCCCCGGAGTCCATCCTCCATATTTCCTCATTCATCGTCGTGTGTGAAGCCTTCCTCTGTATCACTCCTCACTTCGGACTATGGCTCAAGACCTTCAAAGTAGAGCCGAAGATGATCGAGGGACGGCATGCGGAGTGCGGAGGTGCTTTTATAAGCAAGAATGCTGGTACTCCATGGCCCGAGGGCTCTTTTCAAGAGGAGTCCAGCTTATGGCAGCGAGAGTGGTTTTATATTACCGCTCCTAGGGCCCCTAAGTGGGTGGCACCACCTGCCTTTCGCTCGGGTCCCCCACCACGACTGGCATCATGTGTCAATACGGGGCTAGACTGGGGGCCGGCAAAGGACGTGCCCCTGTTGCAGGGCCACATCCGAGATCTCCTAGAAAGAGACATCAATCTGGTCATGGTGACGCAGGTTATGTTAATTCGCCGAGTTCTGCCCTGCAAACGTCGCCCCCTCCGCCTGTGGGAGTTCAACCCGGAGGGACCACGAGTTCTCCAACATTTTCTTGGCATGACGCCCGTGGAGATGTACAAATTGTTCTTCGGACCACAAGTAGTGTGTCCGGATTCTACGGAGGACGCAGGTCTGAGCTGCAATCGTCCGGATACTCAAGTAAGTAGCCTTGTGCCCGGACTCGCTATCCGTATATTTATCATAAAATTGCCCCTAAAAGAGTTATCCTTTAAACAGGAGTGGATAGCGAAAGCAAAGCTAATCAGGTGTCCGGCCCCCCTCCCCGAGACCACGCCGGGTCCCGTGCTAGTCAGGATGTTGGAGGTTGTGCCTTCAAAGGGAAGCGAGGGAGGGACAAGGGAGCTACAGCCTCCTCAAAGGAGGTTGTCCGGAAGGGAGGAATCAAAAATTCCTCTCCTCAGGGGAAGAAGAGGACCGCCTCTGAAGACCCGGAGACCATGGCCTTAAAGTGGGGGAAGAAATCTTGGCCAGAGGGTCCTGTGCTGGGGGATACTTCGGCCGAATTATGCCCTCAAGGGGATCAGCCCTCCACCGAGCCGTAAGTAGAGAGAAGTTTTCTTTTTAAGAAACGAGAGAAATCCCTGCTTTATATCTGAGAAAAGTAATCGAAAATTTACCTTGTAGCTCGGACCTTAGCCCTTCTCGGTAGAGCTTGTCCTTAGGGGATCTTCTTCCGAAGATGATGGAGAGCGGAACGCCTCACCCTGCCATACCGCCTTGCGAGGCGGGCGACCCTGAGGTATAGTCGTGGAGGGTTTCTCCGAATCCGGCGGGGCCGGAAGGTAGTCATATGGCCCCCCAAAGCCCTCCGCGTCCGGCCTTCGAAAAGGGCCATCGGACGAGTCCGGCGCCGTCTGGTGCGCGGTCGGAGGAGCTGAAGGATCTGCTAGGGTGAGCATCTATCTCAGAGGAACACCGTGCATTGATGGGTACGGTGATTGAGAGGATTTCATCCGCGGAGAGCGGATTGCACGAGGCCGTCAGGAGTTTACTGACAGGTTTTGAGGTACGCGAAATAATGTACCCTTTTTGGACAGTTGCGCATAAATAAGATGCGCCCTGTGTAGATAGTAGCCCCTGAGACTCTGTGTGTTGTCAAAAGTGACGGCGCACACAGGATCATAATCCCAGGTCTAATATGTCGCCTTTATACGTAGGTGGTGAAGTGTCCGGTGGCCAGCCAGACTGATGGATTTGCCGAGCTAAAGCGGCAACTTGACGTGGCAGATGCCGACATCGCGCTTGTCAACAAGCGGCTTGACGAGGCACAAGGTATGTAATTCCTTCGGCGGCGCCTGGTAAGAGGAGCTTTATGCCAGTATCTTACAATGTGTGCGCTTGATGCAGATGGTGCTGCTGCCATGGAGAATCTTCGGGCAGAACTTGCCTGAGCCAAGGAGCAAGCCAGGAAAAGTGATGTGGCTGCCGTAAAGGCAATTGAAGAGCTGAAAGCCGAACAGGCTGCTCACTGCCGAAGCAAGAAGGAAATGGCCGAGATGGCCGTGAAGCTGAAGAACGCTGCTGACCGTTGCAAGCTTGAAAAAGAAGATCGGGTGGAACAGACGGACTTGAAGAAGGCCGTTGCCGATGCCAAGGATGCTCACTCTGCGATGAGAGCTGTGAAGGAGGAGCTGCGTCAGGCTGGAGAAATCGCGGCTGGAAAGCCCTTTATGCTGCGGAGGAAGTTCTGTGATCCTAAACATGCTCCGTTAGAACAGATGTGGAGTACGGCGGACACCTATCTGGATTTAGCAGCGAGTGCCGCAGATGCGGCCGAGTACTTCCGAGATCAAGAAGATCGCGAAGTGGAAAAGCTCTTCTGGTCGCAGTTCCTCAATCCAGAGCGTCCACTGTCATTAGCTGATCGTTTGGCCGAATGGGCCGAGCTAAATAGGTTGTCCGGACTCGCCATGAAGTATGTCGTGAGTCATCTGTGGCCAGAGAGACCAGAGCCAAAAAGTTATTTCAACTAGGTGCAACAGTTCCTTGGTGCGGCGCCGCATATCAATGCAATGAAGAGGTCAGCGTGCATAGAGGGTGCGTGGATGGCTCTTGCCCATGTCAAGACATACTGGGCGGAAATGGAAGCCACCGCTGTTGCATCCCTAGACTCGGATGGAAGCCGAGTACCTACCGAGCGCTATTTTCAGGAAGTTCTGCAAGGCGCTCGTTTAATAGAGACGCAGTGCTCGAAGGATACTATATTCAAATAGCATGTATTATTGTCAAACAATATTTTGATAAATTGTAGAAGCTTTTTATACTTGTGCCTGCAAGTATTACGATACCTCCTGTGCGGCCGTTTAACATATATGTATATATAATCTGAAAGATGGCAGTCGTCGGCTTCAGCCCCCACGCACATAATGCGGGGTGTTCGCAGAAGGCGCATTTTCACACTTGATCCAACGTCTTGGTCCTACAAAGGAGGTGATAGCGCAGCGAACTAGGCAATCGGACTATGGTGCTTTATCACTTTCACTTAGCCATAGGAGTTTGACATTGAGGCTACTTATATAGCCCCTGGTGGCGCCTGCGCTCGCCCGAACTCAAGGCACGTATGTGCCTGGCCGGGAAACGGCCCTTCGTTAATGCGCAGGAATCCTAAATATTCCGGTATGTCATCCAGTGGTTGACCAATCTCACGCTATATCATGACATTTAGTTTTCGGCTTTCTCTACTGAGGTGCTCGCCTGGCCGAACCGGGGCACAATCGCAGTAGTTCTCCTGGTGCCGCCTTAGCCGATAGAGCGGAACGTAAGGCAGCAAAACACAGGAGCCGGGCAAACCAACATTTGACCAAAGACATGATTCGGAGCTGATGCATATAAGGCCAAACTCGCGACGCCGAACACTCCCTAAGGTATTCGGACTGTTGTTTTCGCCGGGAACAGAGTGTTCGATTTGTTTATCCAAGTTTCCCTGTTCGGACGCTTGCTCGAAGGCTTGTTCGTCGTCCACCGGCTCTTCCTGCTCTATGGCTAGGTCTGTATGACTGCTGTCTCTGTTGAGGCGGGGCTTGGAGCGGCGCTTACGTCACCGCTTTGATTGCTTTTTGAGTGAACGATCCCTCGTTGCATCCTTGTGTTCCTCATAGTCGCTTCCTTTGGGTGTGTCCACCATGTATACATCATGAGATGAGGTGGCTGTCCAGTGCCTTATAGGCGTTGGTTCATGTTCATCTCCAACATCATCGTCCATACCGTCGATGTCTTTGGAGTCGAAGTCGAGCACGTTGTTTAAATTATCGACAGTGGCTACGAAGTGGGTGGTGGGTGGGCTTTGAATTTTTTCATCATCCGCATCCAAACCTTGTTGGCCATAGTCCGGCCAGGGCTCTCCTGATAAAGAGAGAGACTTTAGTGAATTCAGAATATCGCCGAAGGGCGAGTGCTGAAAGATGTCCGCGGCGGTGAACTCCATGATCGGCGCCCAATCGGGTTCGATCGGTCGGGGCGCGGAGGGCTCGGAGTCTGGAGAGGAGTCCGGCTCCTTGGAGTCATGGGTTTTGCAGAGAATAGGGCAGGTGTTCGGCTCGATCGCCGTAGAGATTGCAGCCCCCGAGGCGGTGTCTAACCAACCATCCTCGATTGGTGTGATCGGCTCCGAGCTAGGGGTCGGAGCGGATACAGGTGCGGCCTCCAAGGCACTGTTCGGTGGCAGAGCTAAATCATGCCCATCGTGACAGTGTGGCGCGCTCGGCTGTGGCTCTAATCCGTCGAAGATCGAGTCTCCGCGGATGTCGGCTGTGTAGTTCAAACTTCCAAATCTGACCTGATGGCCAGGGGCGTAGCTTTCGATCTGCTCTAGATGGCCAAGCGAATTGGCCCGCAGTGCAAAGCCGCCGAATACGAAGATTTGTCCGGGGAGAAAAGTCTCACCCTGGATCGCATCGTTGTTGCTGATTGGAGAAGCCATCGGGCCTAAAAGTGACGACATAGAGGAACTCTCAATGAAAGCACCAATGTCGGTGTCAAAACCGGCGGATCTCGGGTAGGGGGTCCCGAACTGTGCGTCTAGGTCGGATGGTAACAGGAGGCAGGGGACACGATGTTTTACCCAGGTTCGGGCCCTCTTGATGGAGGTAAAACCCTACGTCCTGCTTGATTAATATTGATGATATGGGTAGTACAAGAGTAGATCTACCACGAGATCAGGGAGGCTAAACCCTAGAAGCTAGCCTATGGTATGATTGTTGTTCGTCCTACGGACTAAAACTCTCTAGTTTATATAGGCACCGGAGAGGGCTAGGGTTACACAGAGTCGGTTACAATGGTAGGAGATCTACATATCCGTATCGCCAAGCTTTCCTTCCACGCCAAGGAAAGTCCCTTCCGGACACGGGACGAAGTCTTCAATCTTGTATCTTCATAGTCCAGGTGTCCGGCCGAAGGTATAGTCCGGCCATCCGGACACCCCCTAATCCAGGACTCCCTCAACAAGCCTGGACAAACTCTTATATAGAGAAAGGCGCTCCCGAGGACACATGGGAATATCATCAAGCTAGTTTTCATCACACTCATATGATTCGTGTTCGGTACTTTGATAATTTGGCATGTGGGTGGACCGGTACTTCGGTACTGTCCTTACTTGGACAAGCATCCCACTTATGATTAACCTCTGTTGCAAGCATCCGCAACTACAACAAAAGTATTAAGGTAAACCTAACCATAGCATGAAACATATGGATCCAAATCAGCCCCTTACGAAGCAACGCATAAACTAGGGTTTAAGCTTCTGTCACTCTAGCAACCCATCATCTACTTATTACTTCCCAATGCCTTCCTCTAGGCGCAAATAATGGTGAAGTGTCATGTAGTCGACGTTCACATAACACCACTAGAGGAGAGACAACATACATCTCATCAAAATATCGAACGAATACCAAATTCACATGACTACTAATAGCAAGACTTCTCCCATGTCCTCAGGAACAAATGTAACTACTCACAAAGCATAAACATGTTCATAATCAGAGGGGTATTAATATGCATATAAGATCTGAACATATGATCTTCCACCAAATAAACAAACTAGCATCAACTACAAGGAGTAATTAACACTACTAGCAACCTACTAGCACCAATCCCGGACTTGGAGATAAGAATTGGATACAAGAGATGAACTAGGGTTTTGAGAGGATATGGTGCTGATGAAGATGTTGATGGAGATTGCCCTCTCCCGATGAGAGGAGCGTTGGTGATGATAATGGCGATGATTTCCCCCTCTCGGAGGGAAGTTTCCCTGGTAGAACAGCTCTGTCGGAGCCCTAGATTGGTTCCGCCAAGGTTCCGCCTCGTGGCGGCGGAGTTTCGTCCGAGAAGATGGCTTATGATTTTTTCCCATCGAAAGACCTCATATAGCAGAAGATGGTCATCGGAGGGCCACCAGGGGGCCCACGAGGTAGGGGGGCGCGCCCAGGGGGTAGGGCGTTCCCCCACCCTCGTGGGCAGGGTGTGGCCCCCCTAGTGAATCTCTTCCGCTGAGTATTTTTTATATATTCTGAAAACGTCTTCCGTGAAGTTTCTGGACTTTTGGAGCTGTGCAGAATAGGTCTCCAATATTTGCTCCTTTTCCAGCCCAGAATCCCAGCTGCTGGCATTCTCCCTCTTCATGTAAACCTTGCAAAATAAGAGAGAATAAGCATAAGTATTGTGACATAATGTGTAATAACAGCCCATAATGCAATAAATATCGATATAAAAGCATGATGCAAAATGGACGTATCAACTCCCCCAAGCATAGACCTCACTTGTCCTCAAGCGAAAAGCCAAAATCGAAATATATGTCCACATGTTTAGTGATAGAGGTGTCGATAAAAAATAAAATACGGACATGAGGGCATCATGATCATTCTTAGAACAACAACTTATATAATTCTTGTCATATGATTTCTTATGCTAGAGTAAGAATTCAATCACAATTTCAAGTATGAATCATAAACTTCATTGAAAACTAACAAACTATAATCTCTGTCATTGGAGCAATTGCAATTTATCATAACATAAGAAAGAGTCAATGTATAAGAGCTTTTCAGCAAGTCCACATACTCAACTATCATATAGTCTTTCATAATTGCTGACACTCATGCAATACTTATAGGTATGTAGTTTTGATCGAACACAGAGAAAGATAGGGGCTTATAGTTTTGCTTCCCAACGTTTTACCTCAAGGGTAATGTCAACGGTAATAGTTCATGAAAACTCACATCCAATTAGCCATATATACCAGGATCTTTCCAACATACTGTGATTGCCAAAGGATAAAATGTAAAAAGGAAGGGTGAA